>NC_142104.1:4870000-5170000 GCF_056152115.1 Neolamprologus brichardi | reverse complement strand
TCCCACTAAAATGCTACGTGCAGACCCTCCCTCCCCATCCACCCTGCCGATACCGCGGCGCTCTTTGCTGGTATTTCTTAAATGTCAACGTCAGTCATGAATAGGTCAAAACAACAAGCACTTAAATAAGGCTTTGTCACTGATTAATGAGAGGTGTTGAGGACTGGGAAGCCTCTGACTGCCTCGTGCAGATAAAACAATGAATGTTTTGTAAATAGCCACGGGTGCTTCTCTCTGTCTCTGTCTCTCTCTCTCTGTTCTTTCTTTCCCCCGGTGGAAAGAAACATCGCCGTCAGAAAACTGACAGCTGCTCTGGGGATCGCAGAAACACATGTTCCCAGCCGCAGGACTGGAGGAAATCCAATCAGATCCCAGCGAGCCTACAGTGGCTCAATTTGTGAAGCCAACAGGCCTTTTACCAGTATTGTTGTAATAGTATTAACAGGTTGGACCCCAGCCAAGGAGCACTATGGCAGTAATATGGCGATGTTATTGACTACTTATCCATAAAAATGCATCCCTTCTCACAGCATTATACTCACACATGGCACAAATCGACTAATATGAGCAGATTAAAGTCACTTAGAGGAGATTGGAGTTCACCCATGGTTTTAATAAAATGCACAAATCTAATCAGAGACGATGTGTAAATTGGCCGACTAAAAAGCAAAGACATCGAATGGGGCGGAATAAAAATAATGATGATTTTGTTTAGTCTTCTATCAATAACAAGTAGTTTATTAATAAACATCATGCAGCTTAATACACGGATGTGAGAAATTCAAAAAAGAAAACTGAGTTTTGACTTTCATCATTTCTTTATATGAATATGAAACGGCCATGAATGTTGTATCCTCCAGATTTTGGGGTTCTTATGCAAAGTTAGATTAATCAATAAACAGCAGCAGACACTGAGCAGTTTGTGTGATCCATCAGTTGGTAAGTAGTGGTGTTCCCTCGGTACAGACCTGGCTCTTGCACTCTGCACAGATGCCTCAGACTTTCAGCCGTGGTAATTTTTTTTTTTCTCTTCCAAAGTAATTAACTTGTGGAAATGATTTACCCTTGAATGGTTGTCAGATCAATTTCTCATCGGAGGTCTTTGTAAACCTGCTGTGGCACCCGCAGCCTGTCAGATCTCTGCCATTGGGCACATCAGGTCCCATTTGAGCGGTTTTAGTGTAACACAGTAATGTGAGCCTTTAAACAAATACCAAATTGTTGCAGATTTGAAGTGACAATTTATTGAAGATAATAAATAATTTAATAGTGAAGATAAAATGTGTTGGGAAGGTCTGCGGTATTGCCAGGTGTGTTTGTTTTTTTTAACTTTCTTACCTTTTAATCGTTAAACAAAAACAGACAAATGGAAATTTAGAAACAATGTGAAAGTTTCCTCGGCTTTATTAACAGTTTAATATCAAGTTTTAGTTCGTTGTTTTATTTTGTAAAGTTTTTTTTAAATTTGTTTTAACAATTTTGCCGAATTGAAAGATGATATTGTATTCATGCCACTTTCCTGCTTCCTGCATCGTATTTTTTCATAGTTGTTTGTTTGTTGTGTTTCCTTGTGTATGTCACCTGGTTGTGCATTTTGTGTTCCTTCCTGTTCTATTTTATAACCTTTTCTTTTGTTGGTTGTTTTTTGTCTTTATTTTCTAGCCTGTGTGAACACAGTGTGAACGGCACAAATCCGATATTTTCAAATCCGATCTGGGTCACTTTCGTATGTGGTACTGAATCCAATACATATCCGATGTTTCAGAAAGCGACCGCTGTTTGAACGTCAAGTCGCATTAAATCCGTCTTTTACGTCACTGACACAAGACAGATGCCAATTATCAGCACCGGAGAAGACATCGCGAACGCTTCCTGGCCATCCGGTGAAACTGTTGGGAAGACAATGTTGGAGAAACGTGAACATTTTATTTGTACTGTATAATCTGCAGATTCTGACAGAAATCTGCAACTATCCTTTGAAGCACCGCTCCTCTCTAAAACAGCAATAAGGATCATTATTAGGTTATTTACATTATTATGTAAATAACAAAATAACTTAAAGCAAAAATTAGGAAACGTAAAGTCCGAAGTCTTTATATTAAGGGCCATCAGTCAAACAATACTGTTGGTCTGGGTCTAAACAGAGCGCGTTGTGTGTGACGTCTTCTTTTGCGCATGCGGGCCTCTTTGAGCGTTCACACTAGAGCGCGTTTGCTGTCACATTTTATTTGTAGTGTGAACGAGCAGACAAAAAAAATCGGATTTGATCAAAGCATCAAGACCTGCAGTGTGAATGTAGCCTAAGTTTCATCAGTGTTCTGGTAGCACATTCGTTTTTACGCTCTCCTGTCTCTCCCAGTCTGTCTGTCTAAACTATCCAACCCTTTCAGTTATGCCATCTACTCTACATATTTTATTAAACTTTTCTTTTGTTTGCTAAACCTGTCTCTGCTGAATACATTAGAGCCCCCCAAATAATAAAAAAAAAGATAAACTTCTAGTTTAACTTCAATGTTTGTGCATCAAAGTTACAAGTCTTATCGGCAAATACTCTGTACTCATAGTTCCCACTTTGGTGCAGATGAAAGCTTATTATGCATTAAATTCACCTTACCTTGACCACTCCACTGATGCTCCACAATGGCTGAAAAGATGAAAAGACTTGGCTCATTGTTTGGACAAAGTAAAAATATTCTTTGACCTGAACAGAAATACATTTTTTTTGTGTTTCACTAACAAGTTAGCATTTTATTGCTAATTTTATTGCTGTTTCTATTGTTACGTCTTTTATTTAAGTAGCATAAATGATTTATCAGTTGTTGTTTTTTATCACACTTAAATATTTTAAAAATTTTTACGCAAAAAAATAAATAAACAGTTTGCTCCTTGCTAGACAGGCCAGAGTTTAGTCTTATAAAATGCATGACAGGAAAGATTGATGTGTCTTTATTTGGTTGCCTCAGATGTGCTTGGTAATTACAGCATTTTAAACTCTTAACTGTTTTTATATCCTATGATAAGCCAAACAAGGTAGCAGTCTGGTCTGTGGGTCTGTAATTTACCAACACACCACGTCAGTTATTATTTTAAACAAAGCTGATGGCTCTATTTACAGACACAAGAATGTTTGCATTACTTCTTCTAACAATTCCACGCCTGTAGTATGAAAAGCGATTGGTCATATTTGGTGAAAATGCTTCTGCAAGCAGAGAGACGCGTCTTGAGACGAGTCTCAGGTGGAGCCAAGGTCTTTCACTCATTCCCATCATCTCTGTCTGTGGTTCTTAACTGAACGATACATTTTTTAACCTCTTGTGAATGCGCGCTTGTACCCGTGTGGCCTTTTTGTGTCTTTATTTGTAACAGGATGATTGAGTGCACTACAGCGTTGAGACATTAGGATGATACTCCTTGCCCTCTCACAGTCTTCCTGGCAGCTTCCCAAGGACAGGCGGCAGAAAGCAATTGCTATTAGTGCGCATATATAGTCCGAGCAGATAAATATAGGCTGCTTTTAGCAGATGAGCCACAGTGCCATCAATTAAGATTAGGGCAAGCGCTATCACAGTGTCATAAAGAACAACAAGACAGTATTCCTTCAATGTCAAAGGTAAAATGAACATGTACAAGCCGTTGGGGAAAATCAAAGAGAACCTGATAGCTCATATACATAATGCTCACATTGACAAATAGCTATTGATGTTTCTTCATCAATGAGAGTGACATGGCTCCACAGCTTGGAGAGGATCCCGATCAAGGACTGCAATGAAATTACGCTGGAATTTGGCGAGATGACTCTGATTCATTTATTTTAGGTATCAGTGTTGTTTCTGTGTAATGTAGCTGGTAAAAGGGTGAGACCCTCTTCAAGCAGCCAGGGGACACATTCTAGTTTGAGTCAAAGTCCCCCCACCCTCTCGCACAAATAAGGCCAAGGAGAACAGGAATCAAGTGTGAGAGAGAGGGAGTGAGAATTCATTTTTACTGGGTTGTCCAGTCACAGTCCACATCCCCCCTCTGACTGTACGACCCTGTTCTTGCCCAGTGTTCTTGTCTCATCCCACATGATGTCCTCTTTTTTTCTCCCAGCTGTAGCAAAGAGTATGGCAGCAAGCTCCATGCCATGCGAGAGGGACGTGGACAATGTGTGTGCCCTGCGACTCTCAAGTGGTTTCCAAGTAAAGGCCATCACTCTCCCTAATTAGCTGGTCTCTTTTGGGCTGTGACTAAAATCACCTCTGTGGCTCCTTTCTCTATCGGATCACACCTAATTTTAATTAGACCCCTCGGAATATTAGCCGGGGTCTTTGTTCCGCTTCCTCTCATTAAGGAGCCAGACAAATGAGTCTTTAAAATCCTTTTTACATTTCCTCTACATTTCTCCCTCAGCCTCCCTCTCCTTCCGCAACCCTCCATCCACTATTGTCCTCATCATTTTCATGTGCATGCTTTTTTTTACTGTGATATACCATGTATAATCAGCCCCCGACCTAGCTAAAACCACGTGAGCAGTGATTGCCTATTCTGTCCAAATGCCCCAGAAAAGTCTCATTGTGGCAGTGATCTAAAATCCTTTAGATCACAGAAAACATTAAAGGCAGACAGCAGAATGTGGTAAAAGTACTTTTAAAATATATTCACACTGATTTTGGGGGGAAAACGCACACGTGCATGAAGGTATATCACATAAGAAAACCACAATACTGATGTTCTCTGTTCTACTTATGTTTCTAGAAGTGGACACTGCCAAAGGAAGCTCAAAAGTCAATCTGAAAAATGCATTAAAACTTTTGCTGCAGATGTTTTTTTGGGAATACTTCTTGAAGGAATGACAAGATGACCATCCTGGAAACAAGATTCATCTGTGATTCGTCACTCTTTCCTACCCTTTTTAAATTATCCATGAATCCTGTAATTCTTGGCTATTTGACAGATTTTCTGCTTAGTTAATACCAGCAGTAAAAGGCATTAGGGTATGCTATACTGTACAGCTATTTTAAGTTATCTGTTTATTTCTGCTTTTGCACCAAGACAAATTAGATGAGCATCATGCTGATGTCTTTAGAAGTATATGATGCTATTCCAATTAGCGACGTCATTACCACATAACCACGAAAGTAAAAAAAATAATAAAAAAATCAAACACCACACACTGTCATATTGGCATTTTAACTGGATTTCCAGGTGTACTTTGAAATGCTAAACAGATTAAAGCAGTTTGCAATAAATTGTATACTATGAAATACAAATTAACTGGATGGATAGTTTTATTCTAGTGCAAGGCATCCAAGCAAGGCAGTATCGAAGAACGGTGCTGGCAACTGTAGTATAATTGTAGCATTCTAACCTGCACCACCTAAAAAAACGAGTGCAACAACAATGACCTACTGTGTGCAAATGAACTCATACTGATGTGCGCCATCTGATGATGATGAATACCTTTGAACTTATGATTGTAACTATGCAATGTAGCCACTAAAAATAACACTAACAGTTCCTTTTTATGGGCAGTGCTGTTAACAGTGAGCATGTTGACTCCCAACCAGCTGCCAATCTTGTCTAATGGCAGCAGCACCTGTGGGAAAAAAACAACAGTCAGAGCAATTTAGTATCTCCCAGTGGCAACTCACCAAGTTCAAGTTCATAATCTTTCACACGCATAATATTAACATCTGCAACCCTTTAGCCCAAGTGCATTTGCAGGCTTTGTGCTTGTTGTGTTGTGTGTGTCCCAATGTGTGTGTGTGTGTGTGTGTGTGTGTGCGCACAAACACACAATAGCAAATGTTTACTATTTGTCTGTGTAGAGGAAATCTAAGGACACACTCATGGGTGGTTGAGTAATAGGCGCTGGTGCTCTGCCAGTGCCGCACACCCTTGTTCATGAATTATAAAACCAAGAGCAATTATGGCTTTTACACAAATTAACCAAAGCATGCTGGATGCAAGCTGTAATTGGGTCAGTGGTTATTTCCTGCAACACACCTGGGCTTGCAGTAAACATTGGGTATCAATTATGAATGGCTCCTGTCCTACCCAGAGTGTGTAGCCACCATGGCTTAACACAGCATATACAAGTGGATTAACATGCACATGATGACTGTAATAATCTCTTTGATAATGTTTTTGTGTCACTTCATATTGTGCCTGTGTGTCTGTGTAGATTTCAGGGTTAAGTAGGGGGAAATACTTGTTTCATTCTTTTAATATACTCATTTACTACTCATTGTACATATACTGTACAACTCCTTCATCTAATGCACAGTACACAGCGCAATAATTAGTTTTACAGTTTGCAGTTTAGGCCAACATGTCAGTCATATATATTTAACCTCTGTAATATTCTGGATATTTATAATTGAGCTATTTGTATATATTATACATTACTATTTCTTATATCTTGTAACTTTTAATATATTGTATTATTTAATTTAGTTCAGTCTGTTACTGTTCTTATTGTCTTGGAGCAACTGTAACCACATAATGTCCTTGGGGATTAATAAAACATTCTGATTTGATTTGCTCTTATTATGAACAGTTATGTTAATTCTCAGGTAGGAGTTAGTTCAGTGAGTGGATCTGATGGATATGTGCATTATTATCATGGTGTTTTATTTTATTTTAATCTTATTTTATTTTCCACTCATCCCTTTAGTGTGAAGGGTCTTTGTAAATGAACACAAAAGAATCACATTCCTTACTGAAATGCCCCTATCTACAAACTTTGAGGGGTCACTGAATGGTTTGATTATACATATTGTGTGAATTATATGCTCTGGCCAACATATCTCAGCCCAGTTAAAAACTTATGAAATGTACTGGACTGATATATTATAAAGCATTTTCTCCTCCTGTCTTCAAGGCACCAATGGACTGCCTGTCCTGGATCAAGGGTGGACTGGCATATCGGGTATTTGCCCAGTGGGCCGACATACTTTTGGGCCGATAGGTCAATTGAAGGGCCTCTGCGCACCACCACACAAGCACTCACAGCAGTCCATTTGTTCATTTTCCTTATTGTCACTGTAACACCCAATCAGATCTCTTAACACAACGGGGCCCTTCCTTGTTGTCTCTGGAAACTTACTCTTGCACCTTGTTGAACAGAGTTTAGTGTAGAAGACATGGCAAAAAGGTGGAGCTGAAAAGTTGAGAGAGAAAAAGAAGAACAAAGCAGAAATAGATGCAGCAAATGTGTCAAATTAACCACCATGTTGGCTGTTGGTGCTGTTGCAGCAGCTGCACCGTCAACAGTAGCACCAGCAACAATAAATATAAAGCCCTCACACTCACAGGAGGCTGCTGTAGCTAGCACCAGCTGTGGAGAGATACAGCAGTCTCAACAACAGAGTGAGGAAAAGACGGAGGCAAAATTAACTTGATAAAAAAAATAGGTGGAGGGAGATAATTAGTAGGGCTGCTCGATTATGGCAAAAATGATAATCACGATTATTTTCACTGAAATTGAGATCTCGATTATTTGACGATATTTATTTAACAATAACAATGTGTTGAATAATGACTTTAAAGATTGTCAAAAAATAATATAAAATAGTGTGCAAATACTGATAACAGTGCAAATGTTTGCAATATAAAAAATAAATGAAAAATGTAAACATCTATGTTTAGTGAACTTTGCGGTGTTGCTCTGTGGTGCAGCTACGACACCGTAGCAAAGTTTACACACTGTGTCTACTTGATCCACGTCTGACTCCGCGAACCCATAATGTTTCCACACCACTCAAGTTTTTTTTACCTCTCTTTTCAACCAACAGCAGTCACTCTCCTCTCCAAATAACTTCTGCTTAGCTTTCCGAGCTTCCCTCGGGTCCTCTTAATCAGCGGTCCCCAACCCCCGGTCCTCGAACCGGTATCGGTCCGTGAGTCGTTTGGTACCGGGCCGCGAGAGTTGAGGCTCAGGTGTGAAATGTATAGTTTTCAGGGTTTTTATTGGTTTTCAGCGTTATTTTGTTATCGTTTTTATTGTTTACTCGGTTTTCCTGGGTCTTTTCATGTGTGTTATGAATAAATTTTCTTTTTTTCGGTACCGGTACTAGTTTTATTTTGTTGTATTTATCCGCAACACCTTAAAGGCCGGTTCATGAAAATATTGTCGGGCATAAAGCGGTCCGTGGCGCAAAAATGGTTGGGGACTGCTGCTCTTAATTGTTGTGACACGTGTTCGAAATGCAGAGAGGTGCGCTCGATTTGCCACACGGAGCAGCGCGAGAGTAAAGCACGAGGGAGGGGCTAATAATCGGCTCAGTCATTTTTAATTATCGTTAAAAGCCCAGATCTCAATCGTGATTAACATTCGATTAATTGAGCAGCCTTAATAATTAGGATGGGAGAGATTCAAGAATTCAGGTAAAATGGATGGCTACTTTGACCAAATTCAAATCAAATTCAAATTTTATTTGTCACATACACAGTCATACACAGTACAATATGCAGTAAAAGGCTTAGACAAATGCTCGTGACCTAAAGAAAAAAAGACTATGAATGGGATAGGAAATAAATGTGAAAATTAAAATGAGGGGTAAATTTAGCCAGGAAGGAAGAAAATATAAAAATTAAAGTTAAAAATAAAATAACTGTACAACAACAAATTAAAATGAAGGGTAAATTTAACTAGGACCATGAGCTACTGCTAAAAGCTAAAGTGTGGCTTTTAATTGTCACATGCTGCACGGCAGTGCAACTAAGATATCCTAACCCAGCAACAACTGTACCAACCCGATTAAAACATATTTCAATACTAATAATCAAACATCAGCCAGGGCTGATTTTATGTCCCGCTCCAGCCCGGCCATAGACAGTCGGAGATTCAGTAAATGTTCAATCTTACTGTGACTCTGTGTCATCATTGGAACTGGTTTAACTAAGTGTTTAGTCAGTGTTCCAACACACCGCATGAGAACACAACATATACAAAGAACTGAAGTGAAATTGTGTGAACAACAATGAAAAGACTCCACTGTAGATGCTATTTGTTTTCTTTTTACATTTATCCCATTGCTAATGAACTCCACAGTCGCTCTCTTCCCTTTTCCAGCTCACCTGTTAAAAAAAAAAGCATCTGACTGATGCACATCGTCATCCACGTCTAGCACTGTGCAGTTAGGATTTTGGAGGACTTCACAGAAGTATGTTTGCATGAATGAATTAAGCATGAATCCACAGCCCTTCTTAGTTCTGTTCCTCAGGCCTTAAACCTGTCCGATTCATCTGCTCTGCTCTGGGTTTCATTTGCTCGGATTAGTTCTCCACAATCTGGACTCTTTGCTCATTTCATCCAAGGTTCCCGTACTGCTCTGCAAAGCCAGCCACCCTATCACCTCTGCAGTAATGATTCATCTTTTATCAAACAGTTCTCCATATATTTCACTGTCAATCATCTCTTAGAAAAGTTATTTTACATTAATTTCTATAGGGTCAAAATGATGTCCTCTGAAGTTATATATATATTAAGTTATATATATATATATATATATATATATATATATATGTACTTGTACTTTCTTAGCTGTTCAATCTTATCTGGGCCATTTGTTTCAATAGCAGTAGTCAGCCGTTAGAGAAACTTTTTCTTGCTATAAAAGTAAAAGTTAACTTGAAATTGTCTGTTGTCTACATCTAATGCACTTGGATGCTATGAAGCAGTATTTAGCTGCAATACACCATTAACAGTGTCGCTGACAAGTACAGTAAATAGCATCAGGTCATATCACTCATTAGCTGAAAGACTGTAACGGGCACTTCCAATCATCTTTAATTGTATTTATACAGCTTTAGTTGTAGGGTAAATTGCATTACATTTTTACAGCAGCAATGACATCATGCCAAGCTACCCATTTGTACTAAATTCTTATCTATATGTATATGATGATATATTTTAATGTGTTCTAATAGACATTATTAAGTCACTTTCATTTGTATTTATCTATAGAAATAGAGAACATGAGAAGAGGACCTTAAAATATGCCTAATGAATTACCAGTGGGAACAGATCCAACTATTATTTTTAGTTCCTGAAAAGGGCGGTGCACATCCACGACTTTCTACTATGAGTATTAATGATTAAAGGAATCCCATAAATAAAAAATATACATGAAAATAACGCATAAGATGGGTTTGGAATTGTTTTCATGTGCTACAGAGACTGTATCGTGACACAAGGTTGCCAGAACATAAACCTAACCTGCTAAACTTAAAAAAAAAAGAAAAAACAAACAAACATATGGAATTACACTTAAGCATGGAGCATATCTTTACTTGCTATGGTGAAGGCTGCCTGATCTACACCTCCACACACCCATTACAGCTACTGTATTCTTATCATTAATTATGCATTGAGGAGTTACAGAGCCTTTGATATTTGAATGTGTTTAGTAAAGGCTGCACATCTGCATGTGTAAACACCTGCCAAGGAGAAAAAAAAGCAGTCTAACCCCAGGCTCACTGAAAAAATATGTCAAATATAGTCAAATGTTGTTCACCTAGAAAGTCAAGACCCTGAGGAAAGTTTCCATATTTAAATTTTTAATGAATTCTTGTTTATAAAAGAGCTATTAGACAGATTTAATTCCCCCACAGCTGTAGAGCGTAAAAACAAACACACAAAAATGAAAGCTTCAAATAAAAGTTGGTACAAATAATATTTTTTAACATACAAAAATCAGAGTTGATCAATTTCAAAGCTTTTGAGTGAATAATAATCTTACGAAAGAACAAATTAGATGTCATAATAGCAAAAACAACCAAGGCTTTCGTATCTGTTTTAAGTGTATTAAAAGAGGATCAAGGAAAAAACATTTCCTCTTTGGTAAAAAAGAAAATAATGGGCAGACAACTGAACAAACTGCACAGTCGCATTGGTCTGAATTTTTCCAAACAATGGCATCAATACTGCTTTTACTTAGCAGATAATAGGTTTTAGATATTAGTGCTTGGCAAGTGAACTAAAATCAAATAGTTTTAGATGTTTAAATATGAAATTGGATAGGGTGTTTTGACACTGTTTGACAGGTCTGTGGTCTCAAATCAGGACGGCTAGAAGTACCATGCATCCATCCATGCAGTTTGAATTAGCAGCAGTTTGCCTGGCCAGAAGAACTCAGATTACATGAATAGTTCAAACAGAAACCCAGAGAATGAGATTTTTTGACATTCAGTTTCCATTCATGAGAAGGCTAACTGTATTTTTAACATTGACCCAAAAAAATTTAATCAGTGCTTTATTTTCATTACAGTCTTTAAGCTGTTAGGGACACAATCTTGTGATATTTAGTTAAGGCAAAATGTTAATACACACATATATATATATATATATTTATATATATATGTGTGTGTGTGTGTGTGTGTGTGTGTGTGTATATATATATATATATATATATATATATATATTGTCCGCAGCACTACGGACAATACCTACAACCACGATTACCGACACTAACAAGCTGATCTACAATACGGCTCCACGGATGTGGAGGGTGAAGGTAACGGTGGTCCCCGTGGTAATCGGAGCACTAGGTGCGGTGACTCCCAAGCTAGGCGAGTGGCTCCAGCAGATCCCGGGAATAACATCGGAGATCTCTGTCCAGAAGAGCGCAGTCCTGGGAACAGCTAAGATACTGCGCAGGACCCTCAAGCTCCCAGGCCTCTGGTAGAGGACCCGAGCTTGAAGGATAAACCGCCCGCAGGGCCGTGCTGGGTGTTTATATATATATATATATATATATATATATATATATATATATATATATATATATATATATTAAAGGCTCAGAAGGTCGGAGTTAGGAAAAAAAATGCCATTACTTTTTCCTAGTATTAAATTCAAGGTGTGATGAAATGATAATAGTTGCTAAAGGTGGATGCTGTGTTGCCAGACTGGATATTGTAGAACAATAAATTAAGTAAATTTATACTGAGCATTTTATTGATTGGGTTTTACCATTTAGTTTAATTAATTGTGGGAGATATTTTTTCATTTCTCTCCATATTGTTTTGTCCAGAGTATGCGACATTAAATAAACACAAGAATATTCCTAAAGTATAGATTTAATTAAAAAAAACAACATGATTTTGAATTAAATATAACACAAACCACAAAGATCGACTCATAAGACAAAAAGACGTCTTGAGAGAAAGACGCTAGTCAACCATAGGCTCATTTGTTCAGAGTAATTATGCTAAGATACAATGAGCAGCGTGATTTGACAGTGATATATTGATTTTAAAAATGTCACTGCCATAAGTTTTACTGATCCATAAGAATCACTTAAAAATAAACATTGAATTGATAACACATCTACATTATTTTAACTGACTTGAAAAGATCGATGTTACTAACTCAAATGCACATTAAGCTAGGCCCCTAAGTTTTTGGCTCTATATAATAGATGCAAACTTGCAAATAATCAAGATGTAACTGGGCATTGCATGTTGATGAATGACGGGCATTTTTATACATTTTAAAGGGTCCAAAATAAAATGAATTGGATAATGAACCAGTTACCTTGATTTCTGACACACTAAACCTATAATATATATCAAATTGGTTCCAAGACTTGAACTTGGAAAGAGATGTCTGTGCAAGTGAAGAAAGCCACCATCACCATAGCTCAAATACATTATTACCCAGAGCATACTGTAAAACCAACCCAAGAGTTTCTCAAGGAAAAAAAAAAAAAAAAAAAAGAAGATTCATCATTGGCAAATAATTAATTTCATCTCAAGCCAACAAAGCATAATTTTCTATTACTGAAGACAATGACTTGGGACATGCAGAAACAAGCAGCAACTAAAGGTAGTTGATCTAAAGGCCTGGCAGGGGGAAACACATTTGGTGTCCAATATGGGTTCTAGATTTCAGGCAGTCCTTGATCACTGGCAATAATTAAATAAATAAATAAATTGACCCTGCAACAGGCCAGCGACCTGTCCAGCAGGTACCCCACCACTCGCTCTGTGTGGGATAGGCCCCAGCAAGCTTAAATTGGATGGATGAATGTATGTGGGATTAGATGGATTGACAATCTTATAATTATATTTAAAATTATGCAAGTTTCAATTGCTTTTGAGCCTCTGAAAATACGGGACCGTGTTTAAAAAAAGCAGAAATCCCACAGTAGTTAATAATTTTTTTTTAGTTAAAACAGAAGGACAGCACATCTTGATTATTTAAAAAAAAAAAAAGAATATATTAAACGTGATTATATGGCACTATGATAAGACATTTTTTTATAATCACAAAAAAAAACATCGTAACAATCAGTTTTAATTTTACCTTCAATTGACAGTTTGTCATATTTCATACAGTACACTGGTCCCTTTGTGGTTACTACTTTTACTTTTATACATCTATGAATGCATCTGTGTACAGGGACTGAATTGCTTGTCAACAGATAAACTAGGGCCAAGGCCTTTATTGATTTAAAAAGAGGATCATAAAATATTAAATTCAGCCTCAGATTTTAGAGCAATAAAAACAGAGTGGACCACAGGAACATTACTGGAAGTTCTTTCCTCAAATGATAGTATCACATGACACCAGTGGAGTGACATTAAATCTTAAGATAAAGTCATGTGAATCAAAGTTCACTTGATGGGTTCGGGATTTTTCAGGTCTCTCGATGTAGAACTTGTTTCTGTGCAACAAGAAAAAAAGCAAACAAACAGAAAATAGCTCAGAAAAAACAAAAACAAACAAACAGAACAACAAAAAAGCCCAAAACAAAACAGAGCAAAGCTATATACGTCAAGAACTTACCTAAGAAGCCTAATTTAATAACAGACTATTTTTCATGTGTACTTAAATGACATTAATGAGACAGACTCTTTCAAGCAATATGTCAAAAAGAATTAACAGCAGTGACATTTTAGAAGTTACTGAATCCAGTCAGCCGTTATTAGGGAGAAAGGGGTGTGACAGTGGGGTAAATTACTGTTAAATGATAATATAATATTGATGAAAGCATACAAATATCATACAAAGGAAAAAAAAAAAGACTCCTGAAACTATTTTTTAAAACCGCAGTATCTTTAAAAACAGACATTTACACATTAATGCTGGCCACATTCAGTGTCTCTCATCTCAGTGTCTGCATAGCTGAATATTCTTCACTCCATTTTAAAACTAAACTAAAACATTCCTCTAAAAGGAGACGTGATGTTGAAGGTTTCGCTACAAAAGGCCAGCTTTGAGGCCAGATTAGTTCTCTTGTAATAGTCAGAGACACACACAGCTGTCATTGGGATTTCAAAAAAAAATCATGCAGTACTTAAACATAGATATGCATCTTATAGATAGTACATAGATAATATAGGATAGATACAGTAGTTGATAGATGGTGACCAAGTCTGGTAGCTAGTGGCTAAGTGTGGGACTTTTAGTGCACTTGGATGTTCTATGTTCATATTAAATCTATGAAATGTTTGATGGTTTTTCGAACAGAAGCATCCTATTTTAAATGTGTAACGCCCTAAAGAAGTGCAATATTTTACCTCCTGGATGTCATGCATGGAGACGCACCAACTTCAGTAAAATAAAATAAGGTACAGGTGCTAAGTTTGTGCAGCAACATGTCCAGGGTGTACCCTATGGTAGTTGGCATAGCTTCAATCACCTTCAGCCTACTAACACTACTTTTAATTAAATTAGCAGTTAGAGCAAAAATATCTTCATAAATAAACATCCGCAATCTCACGCTGAGGAAGTTCACCACTGCTCTGCTTTATTGTATTGTGGTTAGAAGCCTAGACTGTCATTTGCAAAACTCATGCCACATATGTTTCAATGTTTTCATTTATTTTTTGTATTTTGTAGCTTGGTGTAGCCAATTCTTTCTGTTAAAGTATGTTTATATGTGTTAATGTGAGTTGAAGAGAATCTGGAATTTTCCCTGGGATCAATAAAGTACCCATCTAGAAGCAAAATACAAATACATACAGAAATACCTCCGCCAACAAAAACTTTTACTGGAGCTTTGTAACAAAAACCAAACCAAATCTTTAATTCCTGCATTTAACTAGTTGGATATTATAGTTATTTGTCTTTGTGTGTTTATTTATTTATTTAGTATGTGGAAAGGCAATGCACCTAATGAAATGCAACCAAATGAATTTGAAACGATGGAAAAGTCAAAGCAGTTTGAATACAGTACAGTGCAGTGCAGTCCTAAAAGCCCTTCAAGGAGCCCTTCTTTCCTGTATTGTTTTAAAGAGCGTCTTAAGCCCAGTACACCAGGTTTTTATTTGGACAATGGCTGCTTTTTCACTCAGTTGCACTTCAACAAAGAATCAGTCAGGCATCAGAGAGGCATCTAACACAAGGAACTGAACCAGTGTCCTTTCTACAGTTAACAGAGCAAATACCCAATCTTATCTTATTAACGGTAGCCTGTTGCAAAAACACATAATTTGTTCCCTTTTCTTTAGTTGAATATAGAGAAAAATAACACAGTTTGACAGGCATAAAATTAATTTTTTGTAGCAACAAAGTGAATCCCAAAGAGATATTAGCTCTTGCTATAGCTTGACATGTTGTGCAGTGTGTACTTAATATTTTGAGGAAAGTAAATAAATGACGGACAAAAAAACTATGTACACCAGATGAATGGCATCTGAAAGTAATGTCGTTGAGAAATCTGAACAAAAAAAACCCGAGAGGTGCAACTGGCTCTTCAGTTCATCCATCTACTGTTTACTATTCCTTATCAGAAATGGTCTCAGGAAAGAGTTGCTGTCAAGAATTAATTCTTAAGGAAGGAAAATGGGCAGAATAGCATAAGGTTTGGCAAATTACACAAGACCTGGACTGAAAATCAGTGGCAAGAGACCTTACACAGTGTTGTATCCAAATTTAATGTAATGAACTGAATGCTTTAGTTAAAATGGTCATCAGTATGTGTGGACTGGGTCATGAGAGAGATAAAACAGAGAGAATACGTACAGCAGGGTGGAGGTGCTGTCAGATTTTGGGCTGCATTTCAGCCAGTGATGTTTGGCATCTTGTTAACATCAATGCAGACCCACCATGTACCATGTGGAAAGCATCTGATTGGTAACAGCTTCATTTTTCAGAGTGACAAACACACTATCAGTGCAGTAAAATTATACATGTATAGAAAAACACACAATGGAACACTATCAGCCATGGATTAACCTCCCTAAAGATAAGACGCCAACGTTATCGTAATAGTAATGGAAGATCAGCCAACATCAAAAGAAGAGCTTTGAGGTGTCCTTCAAGAAGCTTACTGAAAGAAATTATAAGAACGCTTTCCTAAGAGAGTTGAAGGATAAAGGTGATCATACCAAATAGTGACTTTCAAGCTCGTTAGAATTATACAAACTCTTTCTTTTGCCTTATATACCGTACATGGTGACTCGAGAAACTTTGCACAGAACTGTACTTTTATTGATCAGTTTACCCCAAATGAATTTGAAAATAGTCACTTCAAAGTATTCTCACTGGAACTGTCTTTTAATGCATTTAAGAATAGTTTTTGCAAAATTGAAGACTTTCTCCTTTACGGTTATGAATATGTTGAATGTGAGATGACAATCATGTTGAAGACTTTCCAGAGTAAAATCCTAAACTGAACCAGTTCATTGTAAGAAGTGATATCACACAAGGTTGCACCTTTGATCTAATTAGTTATACTAATATTATTTATTAAAATCTGTATTAATAGCAAGAGTGTGATTATACTTCACAAACGACCAGCCAGCGAAGTAGCTGCTGTTAAGGTCATCGTGTGCTTAATAAAAAAAGTGTGGCACAAGCACAAATTAAATTGCTGTAAAAGAAAAGAAAAAAAGGATAAAATTAGAAGTATTTATTATTTATTATGTTCTACATGTTTCTAATAGTCAATAACCTGCAGTTTGATTTTATCTTTGTAACTTGTACCATTGTAAAAGAGAACTAAAATACTTATCTGATTTGACAAGAGCATAACAAGCATTTCAATTAGAACCATTATTTTTATACGCTATGAAAGCACTGTTTTTACATGGTTTTGTCTGTGCTCTGCAGGCACTTTGAAATCTGTTGCTTTGGGCTATGAAAAGAAAGTGCAAACAAATTTGGTGGATACAACATCTCAAATCATAAAAGGTTCTAAGCTAACACAAATGATTTCCACATTTCCAGAGCTCAACTCAGGTACTTGATTACAGTGCACAAAGACTTCATTATGGATTAGTGTTTTAACCTACAGCAAGGGAGACTTAGCCCAGAAGCATAAACCTTGAACTAGTGGGTTCAGTCAGCTGAGATATATGGTAAGCATGCATATGTTTCAGAATGTGCCTTGGCTCACCACCTCCACAAAGTATTGTTTCTCTTGCTGTGTTTTGAGAAAAGCTCACCTTGAGCTGTTCATCTGTTTCTATGGTGATTCTGCTTTTGCATTTTCTCACTTCTTTTTAACTGTAAGATTTAAAATACTTGTGTTAGTATCATGCAGATGTATATGCTTTTTTAAGTAATTAATACATTATTTGTATTGTGTTAAAATGAAGTCTAGTTATAACTGACAAAATGTGAATTTAGCATTGTTTCCTTCATAACATATACTACTTTTAACACGTACCAGCTGACGGATGGAAGATGGATGGCTCAATATTTAATTTGTAATTATGTAACCACGCTGTTATCTAAAACAGCACTTTTGACTTTTTAAAAACTTTTTTTTCTTTTGCACGTGGGCTGGATTTATTCAGATATCTTCTTGCCGTGGGCAGCCTACAAGCTATGTTCCAGAGATGAAGACATGTTAATAAGATGGAAATCAGTGGAATATCATCTGTGAGGAATAGTGTCTTTAGTGTCATCATCATTCTCTGGATGTCGTGTTGGGCTTGCCAGAAGGTCAGTTTAGGTTATGGAGGAGGAAAGAAGACAAAATTAATCTCGTGCAATGACTTCAAATAATGAGTGTATGAGGCTTACGACTGGGGAAATAATGGAAGCCAAGACACTTGAAGCGAAGTCAAGCTCCATTGATTTTATTTATTGTACAAGTTAAAATAATAAAATGTGGAGGGAAAAGGAGGAAACTGTCTTCCTGATACACTGATGAAGGTTTGAAACTTCAGCAGTGATTTAGATAAAGGCAGTTCTTGGTTTAAATAAGATGGTGTTATCATCACCAGAAGCAACTCAGCAAAGCATATTACACAGAAGGTTACGTTTTTGTAAAGTTTTGATGTCTAAGTTAAGAGTGCTGTATTTTTCTCCCTCAAAAATCCATTAAAAAAAACAACTGAGGGGATAAAAAGTTTTAAAGTCAGCCCTTAAACTGTTGCCATTTGTTTATTTACTATTATGGAGATGTTTCAAAGTCACAAGTTCATTAAATGGTGGTTGTAAAATTGTTGTTTTAAAAAAGGAGTACATATATGAGGATTCAATCACTAAATGTGTGGGTGTGTAGGTGTGTGGGAGTGCACGTGACAGAAATTAAAGATAAAAAAAAAAAAAAAAATACATTTCACTTGTCCGCCAATATTTGTGGGAGTTTGAGGTTGTGTGTTTGGCATTTAGTTGTAGCAGCCACTGTAAAGGCGCGTGTGGTTGAAGCCAAATGATCAGAAATTCCCCCAAACTTTCTGAACAACATGTTTGAAAAGATCAGATAGACAGTCATTAAAAAAATATATAGATGACAAAAGCACAGAAAGTTCTCAGATATGGATTAAAATATTTAACAGTTTCAGTCATGTGACTTGTTTTGAGCTCTGGAGGAGAAAAAAAAAACACAAGAGCAACACAGCATCATTAAAACATTATTTTTAATATATTTTTTAGCTTGGCAACAAACCTCATATAAGTTGTTACTAATGTTAGTTTAAATGGCACACCACTGATATCCTGGTATGACATAGTTTTGAGAAGTGTAATTACATGCAGTGCCTTACTCTACTTGTTGTTTTGCTATACAAAAGTATCTGGTAATTTTGTATCTGATTTAAAAACTATCCAGCATTCCAGTTAAACAAGCCAGCAAAAACTTTGCCCTGCAGGACAACATTCAAATAATGATGTGAAATCATTATAGAACAAGTTAAATGTGTCTTTTAACTGTCAAAGGAGCTTGTAAAGAAAAGCGTCTGGACTTCTTTACAAGCTCCTTTGACTGCGATGACCTGGATGACTGAGAACCTTCACAGACGTCTTTTAACTGTCCACTTTCCATCTGAGACCCCACATAATATTTTATTTTATTTTATTTTTTTCCCCTGGACCAACATTTCTTTGATTGATGGACAGTATTTTTTGCGCACTAACAAGATCATTTGTCTCTTTTCAACATCGAGCTATCCCGAATCAGCATGTAACAATTCCCCAAAAGGCATTTTAACCTGCTAAAATAAAACACAATAGTAAGCTGCTGTACTAGAAAGTAACTTGGAAGAAGTTTGAGTATGAAGAGGTCCCCTTGCCCTCAATATCCTCTAAAGTTTATTGTCTGCTCTCTCCTACAACCCACAGGCCTCTGCTTATGAAAGTCATTCAGAACAATTTAGCTGCCTCGTCCCTCAGCTCCATTGTTCACTACACTATGAATACACTGCCACCCAAGATAATGCTAGCGCAGCAAGCCAATCTCCACAGAGGGACACCTCAAGCGTGAATCAATACCCATGACTTCCATGAGACAAAAGCTAAGACCTTGCCAAGGCAAGAACCACTTTGCCAGGGACGTGCACTCATGACTTTCCCATGTATGGCAAAGTCCCAAAAACACTGGATCACCTACTTCATCGAACAGTGACAATGCAGGGTTTTTTGTGTCATTCCATTCAGGATACTTGGAGAGATGTGCATGTGTTATATATTTAAATATTGAATGTTATTAGCATATTTGCTGATCATTTTAAATCACAAGATGAAAAATTGAGACTGATTGTTCCTTTCATTGTTACGTGATTTTTAGTTGGTCGCCTTCCTGTTTTCTGACTTTGTAAGGTGAAATAAACTATTGTGTGATGTGACTTAATATAATAGGATTTTACAAAAATAAGGCTGCACACAAATGAGCATCCACACAGGGACAGAAGAGACAGAAAAAGAGGGAAACCCTGGAAAAGTAAGTCATAAAACACCGAAATCAATTTGTGGTTACTCCCTAGGGAATTCATTAAGAAGAAAAAGGGAAGAAATACTCAGAAAACCAATTTTTTTTATTGAAATTAAGTAAATTTAGTACAGTTTTAATATTGTTCAGAAGTAGAAGTAGTTGCAGTGGATCCCAGTTTCTCAGACAGTGACTGCTTGTCACAAGTACAAAAAGTGTGTGGGAGGTAGGAATGTGTGGGTGGGTGCGTGGGTCGATGGGGGAGCCACAAATCTGGGGTGCTCTGATGAGTTTGATTGGAGTCCAGCTGTGTGTTTGCCTGTGACGCCTAAAATCCATTAGAAATCTGCTGGGGGTCAGGGCTCCACTTCGACTGCAATGGCTCTGTGCCTTAGAGAGGCCCGAGTGGCCTACCACAACCTCATTTTCTCCACAGAGCGGGGGCTGTAAGGCAATCAGGCTCCACAGGACAGTCGCCCAGAGAGCCAGAAGCATCAAAACATGCTATCCAACTATCTTTAGAAAGCTGACACAGAATGGCTGGCTTGAAAAAGATCTTTAGGTGACGACTGATTATGTGGTGTTGTCTCTATCTGATGCATCAATAGCTTTGTGGAATGTAGGGATTGAAGTCTTTTTTTATTCTACCTGAATTTTGTTTTTAATTGCTTTTAGTCATAGCTAGGACAAACAGATGTTTATAGGAGTTTTATGTGAGACTGTGCAAATGTTTGCATCCAAATATCTGCACATATATGGTAAATGTAATCACAATAAGATTACAAAAATAAGAGAATAATCCTGATATGAGAGACTTTCAAAGTTTCCATGATGCTTGATAATTGTAACATTATTATTTGTACTAGCTATAACATGTAGTATGGTCTTCATTACATGAAAGGTTTGATTTTCTTTTGAGGTAAAATTGGTTGTGAAAAGTGTAAAAGCACTTTTCACAAAATGCATGTTCTCTGCATGTTTTCCTCATTCCTGTGTGAGTTCTTCTGTACTCTGATTTCTTCACACAATCCAAAGAAATGCTTTTAGGTTGCTTAGTGATTCTAACTTGGCCATAGGCATGGCTATATTAGCTCTGCAAAAATATTATAAGCTAGCATTAGAATTCTGTTAATTTCATAATATTCAAACTACATATCAGTTTTAACTTACTTACTTAGTAATATTAACTTACTTCTGAAGTAAGTTAATAATTTCACAGATGCATATTGCAGAAACTACAAGAAAAAAATAATACAATAACCATCAGAACATTTCCATTCTCTTGCCTGACACAGCTATTCAGTGGTCACCTGAATATACAGTACAAATTTCCAACTTCTATTGTCACTTAGCACATGATCAGTTTGTTGGAGACAGAAACAGTTGCATTCTGAACACTAAAGCACAATTAATAAGAGCACTCCAGAGAGAGATAGATCAGCTGATTATGTTGACATGCAAGTTGACTGAGTACTTGCTTCATGCTTCAACACTTGGTTATTGGCAGGACCAGTGGCTAAAGCCAGATGTGCCTGGACAGTTCTTGAGCCATCGCTGGGACCAATGACAAGTGAGGGATATGTGTAGGAGCCAATCAGTGCCACCTGCCGTGCAGAGAAGGCCGAAAATATTGTTTTAGGAGAAGCACATTTACTGGGAGTCCTCCCGTCCGTGTTGAGAGCTGGTAAAATGACTAGGTCTTGACAAGACTTCAATTCACGGGTCACAAAACATGTCAGAGTAATGGCAGAAAGGTTGAGAAGCACACTTAGCTTGACAGGTTCCTTTTAATGCTAGCTGCCTCCAAGCTCTGATCCACGTGATATGGTGCACATACAGATTAACTTTCGGCACACTTGGTTTGCATGTCAATTTCCTCTCTCATGTCAATCTGAAGCAGTGGAGGGGTGAGTGTTTTTTTGCCATGGTAACAGCATATAGCTATATTGAATCTTTAAAACCATATAAATTGTTGTAATAAAAAAAGAAACACCAAAACTGACTTTCAGGAAGAGATTAAAAGCCTTAAAAAATTACTTTTAGATGTTAAGTTTTCTCATTGCGGGATCACTAATCAATGGTTAGCCACTGTGGTTAGACAGCAAATGATTTCTCTCTCATCTGTGGCCCTTTCAGAGGTGACTTCATCATTGGTGCTTGAAAGACACAGTGCCCCTGAGTAACAAATGATTACCTCTGAATGAATCCCTTAAGTCTCGCTGCTAATGCAGAACAATAGGTAGTCAGAAAAGGGAGGCTGTGCTTTGCTTTAAGATCTATTTTTTATACTCGGCATCATTTTTTGCTTCACTGATCTATCACTAAACAACAGCTGCTGAGCAGAAGCCAGAGAGACGCACTGCAGGGAGGACGAGGCAAAGTGGGAGAGGGAGAGACACACGGAGAAAGCCACGGAGAGGGAGACGAGAAGAGAAGAGAAAAGGCATCTAAAATTGGAGACAGAGGAGTTTTAAGATGTGAGGTCACTGGTGATAGCCTAAAGCTCTTAGGCAATGGTGGCCCACTGAGAAAGAGAGTGAGAAGAGGGATCCTGGCAGGTCTGCCTCTCTCATGACGGATAACAAGTCACCTGAAATGGCTTCCTGGGTGGCAGCCATTAGACAGACAATTTGCAATCATCCCTGGCCCAATTTCTCTCACCTTCTCTCCCTCTCTTTCTCTCTCACTTTTTCTCATATTACTCGGCTTCTCGCTCTGGTGCCCCATGGACCTTGGCAGCTTGAGTGACAGGGACTTAACTAGTCTAGTCATACAAATGTGAGAGGGGAAATGAGGAAAAGAGAGGGGAGAATTTCATTCATCTCACAAATACCAAATAACCTCTGCCGCTCATTTACATATTCTCTTCACATTCTCCGTTGGCCAGGTGCACTATCCTGTTTCCAAGTCTTCTCATCTGGAACTCACCTATGCCATGTGACACGGCAAAGGCAAAAAGCAGAGGTGTAACTACAGTAGCAGATGTAGGAGCACAAAGGCCTGGACTTGTGGACATCATCACAAATACAAGTTGTAACCTGTAGGATATAGAGCTGCTGCATCGGATGCAAAACACTGGTATATAAACATTATTCCACAGGTATATGGACAACAAGATATAATAATACATCTTTAAATACAACATTTACAATATTTACTTGTGTAATATTTTTTTCCTGGATATGTTCCAGATCATAACTTTCTGAATTGTCATAGTCAGACAGTTTCATTTGCTATCGTCCAAGTTTAATAATGTTCTTTGGTCTGTTCCTTTCATATTTGTAGTTATCTGTGCCTGTTTAGCTAGCTGCTAGGGTTTTAACTGTACTCTCCATTTTATACCTATCCATGAAGGAAGCTCCGGAGTTATGGTTGTGAAAAAGCTGGAAGAGAAGTGACATTTTTCTTCAGGGTCCCCAGGCTTGGTTCATTTTATGAAGTATAAAGTTAAAGTACAAAAATGTTCATGCATATATTAAACACCATGGAATATATGAAAGAATGTAGCATGATTGGTTGCAAGTTTTCTCTGCAAAATGGGCACTGATATGTATCTGCACCTATTTTTCAGCAGATTACGGTAAATGCCCCTGCCCAGAGGTGAATTTGAACCTTATGCCTCCATATCTGAATATACCGGTACAGTTCTTCTACATTCAGCAACTTTAGTAAGGTCACGCTCTGATCTTGAGTGATAAGGTCTGACTCACTAAGTTCCAGTTTATTCTGAAGGTCTTTGATGCAGTTGAGGTCAAGACTTTTTGGATGCCTGTCTGCTTTTCAGCCACATCAAACTTGGGAATATTTTCTTTATCTCCCAGTGAGCATGGATCTGTGATGATGTTGCTGTTGATGAACAGAAAAGGATGTCCCTGAAACGGTTACTACCATGTTGAAAATGGAATTGTGTTTTATGAGGCAATGAAAACAGTGGCTTCATATCATATATATATATATACTCACAACTAAGTGAACTGTGACAAAAGTACAACTTCAGGAAAAAGTACTGTTTATTTGTTTATTTGTTTATTTATAAGGAACCCCATTAGCTTCCACAACAGTGGTTGCTAGTCTTCCTGGGGCCCAAACCATCAAATACCACCAAATAAAATGTTACACAATGAGTTGGATGCAAAATGTCCACATAATTTGGCGCTTACATCCACAATAAGGTTTTACAATTCTGAAAATGTAAACATGTAAATATTAAAAATTATAAAAAAAAAATAAAATAAAATAAAATAAAAATTAAATTAAATTTAAAAAAAAAAACACTCAAACAAAATACACAATTTCCATTACAAGTGACATTACCCTCTTACAATTTTTACAAATAAATTAAAAGCTGCTTAAATATGCTTTTAGGTGATTTTTAAAATTATGAATAGAAGCCAATTCTCTAATTGCATAAGACAACTTATTCCACTGAAAAGATGCTCTAAATATAACAGAGTTTTTCAAAAAGTTACTTTTAACTCGAGGAGTTACTAAATTGTGGTTAGTTGAGAATCGTGTAGCATGATTATGTATTTCATCTGGATGCTGCAACTGAGCATAAAAAAAGTGTGGTGTGTTTACCAGTATTGCTTTCTTTAAAAATACAAGTAAGCCATAGTATAATTTAGCTTGTACAGAAAGCCAAGAAAGTTTGTCGTGCATTTTATCAATACTTGTATAATATGAACACCTTAACACTAATCTGTATAGTGTGATATGATCAGAACTCACTGAAAGTGGTCTGCAATCTACCAGATCTTATTACCTTTTGAATAAAATGTTCACATTTTAATTTCAATTGGTACCAGAAGAAAAATGACATCTCCTTTGTCCAGCTAATCCCTGCTACGTCTGAGAAAAGTAAGTACACAAACACAAAGAACCAGATCATTATCATTTGATAACCTGAACATTTCTAATTCTGACCGATTGTAACACGCTGATTGTGAAAATAGGTTTTAGGGCCTTTAGAATGTATATGCAAGGTGTTGTCAACAAAGGCAATTTACTGAAGTGCGTACCACATCACCATCCCGGTGGCCTCTAGGATTCTTTAATACAGAGTAACATGAAATGTGATAGGTGAAAATTGGTTGTCAAAAACTATGGGAGAGCTATACTGTGAAGTGTCAGGGTGCAGGCTGGGCTGAAGTGATGAAACACAAAGAGCCAATTGCCTCCTTTACCCAAACAGTTTTTTTTTAAAAGCCAGTGAAAATAAGTTCCATTCAGTGGCCAGTTTGACTCCCTATTTGTGATAAAGGCCACTTTTGAGAAATCCTAAAAGATGCACACTGAGACAAGAGGCTTAGACGTGTTTGAATAATCAGAGGCAGAACTCACGTTTTTAAGAAGCCAGAGCTCCGTGAGGTGAGAAAAAAGATCATCTGACTCAACTTTGCCAGATGTTGTCCTGTTAGTCAGTCTGTTACAACACTCTGCGGAGCTGACAGTGTTTCATCTTGTTGGAAAGAAGCAGCGCGATTATGTTTGTGGTCTTATGTGGCACCGCACAACAGTGGCAGCGGGCATGTCAGCAATGTGCACTGTAGTGATAAATCTCACTTAAAAAGAAGAAAATCGCTGGCAGTGAAGCCATCATAAAGTCTCGAGTGATGAAGATGTTTCAACGAATGCACCAAATCATGATCGGAGCAAGTCTGACAGTGTAAGTGAAGGCCAAGGTTTGGTGCATTCACTATTACCAGAAACAGGGACGTTTTGCTGTAAAAGATGACAATTTAGTTGTTCACCTGCTCTACTTAAACAAACAAAAAATGAAATCCAGCTGTTTCAAGCGTCTCTCATGAAATGTCAGATTGCCCTGAGCCAGAGGACCAGCCATCAGGGCTGATGTAGTCTTACACCAAAGGTTCAACCGTCTGTCGCTGCCTGCTGTTGCACCCCCGCACACACCACACCTACATGTTCCAATACTCCTATCTTCACACAACAGACGTGCGACCATGCTTGCTCACAATGATGGTAATTTTTAGAGAACAGCAAGCAAATGTTGGGCAATGAATTAACACATCATTAACACCTGACCCACCAAAATGTACAGTGCACTGGAGGCCAATAGCTATTTTTCCCCAACACGATTTTCTCTGTTCTCTGACTTTTAGGAGGTCTGCCACTTTTTCTCCTCCCCCATGTTGTGTGTGTCAGAAGAGAAATGCATCACACTCCAGACTGAGTCATACTCGTCTTCCACTTTCAAAACAATTCAGAGTGTTTTTATAAAGGAACACACTGCGCTGTGAGTGTTCATTTCCTTTAATAGCACTTGAGCTCTGCAAAATAGGGGAGTATGAACACTGTAGGAAAACAACTAATAGAGCAAAATGGCAGTTACAGTAACAACAATGTTGACAAAACACCCAAGAGGAAGACACAAAGAAAGTGAGAGGTGCGAGGAGAAAACAACACACAGAGTGACAAAGACGGCGAGAGGGAAAGGAAGTGAACGGTTTTCCCGTTAAGAGCAAATTAGCTTCTATTGTCCAGATTGCTTTGTGTGGATTTAAATGAAATTGAATTCTATGAGAATTGGTTTTATGCTCTTAACAAGAATACAAAGCCAGGGGTCTACTCTGTGGCTCAGTTATATATAAATTACTGCATTTACATGTGGAGCTGTAACACAGGAAACCAGATGAACTGTTGTGCAATGCAGAAAAAAAGTCTAACAGTTCCTGGAAAGTAATAAGCTGCGGAACAAACTGTCTTTACCATAGTGCTAGTCAAGATCTCTCTAATGGAGATCGGGGAGTTATTATCTAATAAGTCTGCTAAAATGATTTTTTTTTTCCTTCATATGGTTTGCTTATTTAACAGAGTTTTTAATCTAACAAAGTTCATTGAGAAATTACAATAATAATGCAGCTGCTGTACGTTTGTTTTGTTTTAGATCTGCCTGCTCACCTTTTAATCCACATGCACATATACTGGAACTAATCCTGCTGATTTTGACAGCTGAATGTAACAAGAAAGCAGCTTTAACCAATGTTTTCATTTTAACAGTGGGTACCATTGCTGGGTAACAGTGGGTAACATTCTATGGTGTTTATTTGAGTGACACTGCTATAATTTTCGCTAAAAGCTAATAGGTTTCAAGACAGAGCATGTTTCAGGGGTTTTATTACAAAAACAAGAATATATTAGGCAGGCGAGGTCAAGTAACTTCATGTAGTGTCTCACGGGTTAATTTCCCTATCCAAACTGAATACTTGGAATAGACCCCATGAGAGGACAGGCTGTCACACTGGAGAGGATGTAGATGAGTTCTGGTAAGTGAGTTGAATCGGATGACATATGGATGCCTGTATTAATGGCAAAGAAAGAGAGAGATGGGAATCTGGTGAAGATTGGGTGGCTGAAGCAGTACCTAAAAGCCCGAGTGGAAGATGAGCTGATGGAACACAGGTGTGTCACACACACACACACACCTACACACACATGCACACACACACACACTCATGCAAAGGACTGGTAATGGGGATGACAGTCAGAAACAAGCCACTGGAGGCACCAAGGGATCCATTTCAGATACACTGAGGTGCAAACTCTGATTCTTCAGTTCCTCTGACAAAGTCTATAGCCGTTTTGTTTTTCTGGCTAACATCTTTTTGGCACTTTCGGATTCTTTAGAGGCTTTACTTGAAGCATAAAAAACATATGGAATTGCAATTACCTGATTACCTATAGCCTGATTTAGAAATGAGGTGCAGTGATTAGTACTGGTGCCTTGAAGCAGAAGGTTTTGTGTTCCAATCCACTTGCTGGCTTCGACCTGTATGGAATTTGCATGTTCTCGTTGCGTCTGCATAGGTTCTTTTGAGGTACACTCCAAAGATATGCACGTTGGGTTGATTGGTGAGTCTAAATTGGCAGCAGTTGTGACTGTAAACGTATGTGTTAGCCCTGTGATAGACTGGTAACCTGTCCAGGGTATACCTTCCCTCTTGCTCTGTGACAGCTGGGATCAGCTCTAGTCCCACCATGAACTTGAAAAACGATTAAGCAAATAGAGGCTATGATAACAGACAAGTCATTATGGATTTTCAGATAATGTGTCGTTTCATACCATAAACCTTTTGCAAGGTGTATACAGCACTATAAAAAGAGCTTGGTATACATAGACATATTTAAAATATTAATTCTGTTGTGTTCAATCTATACTCAATTCAGTGTTAATAAATAATAGAGCATTTACTTATTAAAAGTGCATTTATTTTACTCAAGAATTGGATGTTAGATTTATAATTAACTGTCTGTATATATTCCCTATAAACCAAGAGCAGTCAGTGTAAATCTCCAAAAGTTGTTTCTTTTATGTAGGCTCAGGGTACACACACGCACACACACACACACACACACACACACACAAAATAAAACTCTGTTTAAACATTAAATAATGTTTTGTAGCTTCAGTGGTAAAAAAAAAAAACAAAAAACTGCCCACAGTACCGTGTGTCTCCTGGCAGTTTGTTACTCACAGTTGTTTTGTAGAGTTGGCTCCAAACATACCATAGCATTTTTGGGAGATGACATGTTAATTGTTGCTTGTTACTGAAAAATGTCATGTTGCTAGTTAAAATTCAATCAAAATAATAGTAAAGATTAAAGTGAAAATGTTAGGGAAAACAGTCTTTTTACTGTCTAACTTAAAGCTACAACTGTCACGACAGAGTCACTGACATGCGTGAGCGTCAAAGGGCTGGCCGCGATCCACAGTGTCTTTGCAAACCAGCCCTAGCCAAAAGATGACGCATTGCACAGATATTGCACTTGTCTTGGTTCAATTTGCATTCAGTGTCTTATTTGGAGACCACCCACTGCAGTGCAGGCAGGGGGTCTGCTTCCAAGGAATATTTAGTGAGCATCTGGCACTCCCTGATGTCACTGTACTATTTAGCTGTCTTTCAAGGACTTAAACTTACACCCGTAATGCTTTTAATACCACCTTAATTAAAGTCAACAGTGCTCTCTGATCCTCTAGCACACTACAGTTGTCTCATGCTATTTCCGGATCTATCTATCTATCTATCTATCTATCTAATAGATAGATAGATAGATAGATAGATAGATAGATAGATAGATAAAGTCTTAGTAGACTGTGTGAGAAAACATAGCATCAATTAGTCTTCTCAGTTTAATTTGTCTCCCTCATTCTTCTCCATAAAAGATTCCCACGACATGGCAGCATAGCAAAAGTATGTGTTTTCCTACAATCAGGCTCTTTTTAATGCTTTTATCTATCGGTGTCTATCAATTACCATTGCTAATCGATTTTAAGTGTACGGCACCAGGACAGATTAAAATAACATGAAGGCATTTAACATTTTTATATTTTAAGCCATACACGAGAGAGACCTGTTTGTTAAAGATTCATTTTTAAGCCTCCCACGCTAAAAGTTCATGCACTCACAGCGTTGTAAAGCACTTTTGATAAGCATCTTCGGTCCGAAATGGCAGATATAAATGTATTTGAAAATGTGAGTCTGTAGTTACCAGGTGATATGTGCTTCTGATGAGCTGTTTGATGGCTTATGGCTCCTCTCAGCACATTATTAATCATATCTAACGACTTCAGATATTGCTCTAAACAGTTTGCCCTACAGGATTTCCCTTCTACTGCAGCCACTGCTCAATATGCTGCCCAAGGCACGACTGTTACACATACCAAAATGTGTGCGAGTGTGCGTGCTTGCATAAGAGCGAGGAAAGGAGAAAAGTGGTGAGGAAGAGAGCGCGAGGAAAGTGTAAGAGATAGAAGAGAGAGAGAGGAGAGTAAGAGAGCTGCCTGATCTCAAGCGGCAAATTAGGGCCTCTCTGAAATCGATAACAGGGGAGCCATGCACAGATTTCATTAGTTGGAAAACGTGTGCGGCTAAAGGGATGCAAACGGATATTGATGTTTGAGATTGATTGATCTCTTCTTTTCTCAAAAATGTACACGCTGAGTTGCAATGCTGAGTTTGTTTTGGGTTTGTTTGCGCTCCGAGTGCACATTCAATCTTAAATGCGAGTTTGCCCGTGACCTTTTTTATTCAACAGATACTCATCTGTTGAAAGCTGATATCACACATATCTAAAATAGACTTCCTAGGTCAAATGACAGTCATACTCATCCTGCCCCTATATTCTCCACCACCACACAACATTTTTTTCTTCTGTGAGATTCAAAAATCAATGAACAAATGTGACATTCAGGCCTTTTGCATCTTAAGCAAGCCCACCTTGTCACAAAGGTGGCATTACAAAATACATCTAATGCACTCTTTCAAGTAAATGTAACAGGTAGGCGTACGTGGCTGAAATACAATTTCCCATTGCCTTTTTTCTTAATTAGATTCCAGATGGGTGTGGTTTGTCACAGAGGGGAAACACAGAGGACTAGAAAGGTTTGGTAATCACAGGAGAGTCTATAAAGAGTAATGTTATGCGATAGACTGCTCCTTTGATATTATCTAAATTCCCCACCTTAATTAAAGAACACTCATGTGGTAGTTAGAACAGGTTTAAGGAAGGTGCAAAAAGATTTACATGAATGAATCAAAACACTGGTGTCCAACAGATGGGAAACGGCAAATGTTACATATAGTAGAAGTCAAGTGAAAATTGTAAAGACAACGTCTCAAAGACAAAATTTGAGACAACCTAATTACCACCAGTGTTGGGAAGGTTACTTTTAAAATGTATTCCATTACAGAATACAGAATACATGCCCCAAAATGTATTCTGTAACGTATTCCGTTACGTTACTCAATGAGAGTAACGTATTCTGAATACTTTGGATTACTTAATATATTATCATGCTGTTTACAACTACATGAATGTACTATTGCTGTGATTTATTACTGTTACTGAAGGTCCGCGGCTCCGAACCGTAGTAAAGGGACCTCTGGCTAATACGGTGGGTTCTGTGTCGGCTCGTAGCTGAAAACTAGCTTTACTTTATTGTCTGGGTCAACTTTGCTTGCCAGAGACAGAGAGAGGCGTTGAAAGGCTGTTCCAAAGGAACTTATTGTTTTTGGAGGAAAACACGAACACGGTGTACAGTCGAGTCTTAATAGCTTACTTACAACTGGGCTCGTCAGGCGCTCTTCTTGGCTGCAGTGGTTATTATTATATTTACATGCTTCCAGCTCCCGTTTTTGCTCGATGACAGCTCGTACTTTTCCTTTTTCTCCCTCCCTCGCTCACAGACACATAACGTGTATGTCAGTCCATTCTCCCTGCAGCACGGACTACACTGCCCATGATGCTACATTCTTTAGAGCTATACCGGTAGCATTCTGCCTATTAGCTTAGCACAACAAAAAGGCCTCTCTCACCCAGGAAACACGCAGAGAGAGAGAGTCACCATGTAACCATGGCAACCGTAACGCTGCCACCTGGAACAACAGAACGTAGCTGTCAAACAAAACCCAAACAGGCCTGACCCGCCACAATATGAAACAGGGAAGTACCGCCGTGTAATCCATTTATTTCAACAAAGTAACTGTATTCTAAATACCACCTTTTAAACGGTAACTGTAACGGAATACAGTTACTCATATTTTGTATTTTAAATATGTAACTGCGGTACATGTATTCCGTTACTCCCCAACACTGATTACCACACACTACAAATCCAGGTTGTTTCCTCTCCAACCTTGGTGAAATCAATGTCAAAACTGCAGTACAATTTTTGGGAGGTACCACTCCTCTGTGTTATGTCCCCAGGTCAGCAAATTGATACATTTAGGGCTACACTACGGATATAAAAGTCAATTGTTTTGTTTTGTGGGGCATTTATTCCATCTGTTTATTCATTTTCTTCCGCTTATGCAATTCACGGTCAGAGGGGGACTGGAGCCTATGCTAGTTGCCACAGGGGGAGAGGTGGGGTAAACCCCAGGCATGTCACCAGCCTGTCGCAGGGCCAGAGAGAAACAGACATCCATTCCCAGAGTACTCGGACAGAACCCATACAGACAGAGGGAGAACATAGACAGCACACAGTCAGACCCAGGCCAGATGGTGGATTTCAACCCAGGACCTTTTTGCTGTGAGGCAACAATGCTCCCCCGTGTTGCCCTGCCCATTTATTTATTAATTTTATTCTTGGCAAACCTTTTGTTGCACTTTTTTATATGTTTGTTTAAACTATGATGTAATCACCAACACAGATCTACAACACCTGGCCAGGTGTGTTAAAAATGTGCTATTCCACCATCGTCGCTTTTCTTTATTCTGGTTTCCGTGCAACAGTCTGATAAACCTGACAGTGTGATCATCTTAAATGATTAATTGAACTTGAATACATGCTTTAAAATTTCCATTCATTATGGCGTGTCACATTTTATCTGCTGTACATTTAATCACTTGCCATATGCATATTAATGATTAAAGTGGCACCTGTGTTATGGGAGTGAGTCACTTGTTGTAAGTGTCGGCTTTTGTGCAGTCGCACTACCCACAGCTGTGTGACACATATTCCCTCATTGGAGAATTCTCACCTTCACTGTTTTGGGTTTTTTAAGTTATTTTGAGATGACTAATAAGATTCAAATCGTGTTTGCTGCAATCCTATGTGTCACTGTGCATCGAACTTTCTGTGATTCTTTACACTGCTGTTTATTTTAGAAGCCTAAAAAACAATGTTGATTACTTTCATGGTTTACCCCAACACAGACACCAAGAAACTAAGAACAACAACGTGTATGATGGTATGGAGCACGTGTCTGAGTTTTCTGATTTGTTTTTTTTTCACTCTCTCGTTTCATTGTCTTCTTCTTCTTCTTTTGTAAGCTTAGGATTATAAGCAAAGTACTGAGTCACTGTCTGTATTGGTTCTGGTGCCACCTGCTCAATTTTTAACAGCCTTTCTTGAATTAAAATCTTGCCACAGCATCCTGTTTCAAATGGAAATGATCAGAAGCATGACACCATTATGGAATATCATAAATAAGGACAATACCTTAAAATTCAAATATAAATTGCCTTCAGATTGAAGGAAGGAAATCTATTTTCTCTTTAAATGTATTTGAATAGAGGAAGGCCTTTATAAGGAAGGTTAGATTTCTCAGTTTGCTTTCATAAATGAAAAACAGGAGAAAATAGCGAGGGAATGATGATGTGGGTTTGTATTTATTAGTTTCCTAACTGCCCATAAATTCTCGGAGAGAAGCAGCTCTATCGTCTTACCTAAGGTAATAACTTTGGATTTTATATTAATGACAGAAGTGCCCGTTACCTGTTAATAGATGCCACTGAAGTGGAGACATCATTGATCACTTTTAGCTATCTAGCTAAAGATATTATTCCAGCAAAACAGGAATGACTTCGTGACAGACCTTGTGTAAGGTTAATTAATTAATTAATTCTCTCTTCACAAGGTCTTCATAAATGAATCTTTGAAACAGGTTGTGTTATAGCTCTTCACATTTAAATTATTTTACGTAAAAATTAGAGATGGCACAATACCACTTTTTTATGTCCGATACCCATATCATAAATTTAGATATCGGCCGATACCGATATGAATCCGATATAGTGTGTTTTTTAATCAATAAAACTGTTTTTTTTTTTATATCTTGCTGCAAAACACTAAAGCTATTCTGTTATGCCTGTATGTAAAAAATACACTGCACCCAAAATATTTCATAGTTCAGCAATACTGATCAATCTAATAAACTTAAACCTACGCCATCCTCCCTATTCTGGTATTTTAAAGAGTAAGCAACCTAACTAATAGTGTTGCAAACTCCCAGCAAAAAATAAATTAAAAAAAGGGAACCACCCTCCACCTCATTATGCTTAATTGACGTAATCAACTTTAATTTAATGCAGTGTGAAAAAAAATCCACAGAAATCAATTATTTTTCAAGAATAATTAAATAGATTCAGCATCTTTCTTCAACAGAACTGCAGACTGCACAGATAGTACCTTCCCAAAGGAAAAAGTACTATAGCTTACCTAGGGTATATTAGACTTAATAGTTACAGTAATGGACTTCTATACATTTTACATCAGATTAAAACTTCGGGTGTAAGATTCAGATAATTATTTATTAAAAGCTAAACATTTTAAATGAGAGTAAGAAAGAAAAGTATGTCTTTGTGCCCCCTTTTCCCTGTTAATGCTCGGATTACATTTTTTATTTCTGTCCGATATCCGATCCAGTAATTTAGGTTAGTATCGGACCGATACAGATACGTAATATCGGATCGGTCCATCTCTAGTAAAAATACACATACTAAATGCATGCAAATGTTAAGTTTATGTATTTAAATATTTAATTCTTAGAAGTGGAATCTTTAGAAGATCTTACTGTATCTACCAAAACACTGGATGACATTGTAGTTAGGTTTTTCACACCTGTAAGGACGCATAGATTAAATTAGATTTGTTGAAAGGTAAACAGTAGAAGAGACCATTAATTCCATTAAGAGGCACTCACAGTCTAGCCCGATCGCAGCATCAATACATGCAAGATTGTGTGCAGTAGGCTGTAGATGCATACAAATGTGGCTGGCACACTCTGAATTAAACAAGCATATGCTGTTTAAACCATAAAAGTGCTTTGTCAGTTTTTAATCCCAGCATATATCCACTTTAAACAGGTGTTCCATAGCTGTTTTCATTATTATTTTTCAGTATTTTTTTTTTGTGATAGATCTTTACATAACGAGCATCTGACTTTAAATGTTTATAATTTCGTGCTACAGAAAATAATAAAACTATAGTTCAATACCATATTTTAACTCCTACGTTGTGTTAAAAGCAGTTAGTACTCTGTTGTATAAATACAAGTAGTATTAAGAACAGAATGTATGACTTAGTTTCCTAACAAAGTTTCTAGTAAGTAAGAAACTTGAACATTTTGGTATTCAGAGTGCACTTGTACCAGTCCAACAGATGTCTGTGTCCAGCACAGAATCACTGTGTTCTCAGCATCCAGGTTTCAATTAAATCAGTTAAAGCTTTCTCATATAATCACAGTTTAAACATGCACAGGCACTTAGCATTAGATTAAGCAATTAGATTATTGTCATCCTACACTGTTCTGCAAATACAAATTATTGTTTAAGGGCACAGCTGTGGGTGTGCAAGGGTGAAAACATAAATGATATGCCACATAAGCATTTAATGACAAAGTAATTGCATTTACATTTTTCCTCTAGTGGTGTAAAAACAATAACCATATTAAACACGTCTTGTACATTCTGTCTATTCTTTATTTATGGATTTCCATAGATGCCATTAGTGGATGCATGGCCAGAGCTCTTTGAAGCAAACAATTTTCAACTATTATGGTAAGGCTATCATTTCAGGTTCCCATTTTATTTGAGTAAGACGACATCCCACCTCCTCAGTGAAAAGTACAGGATGAGACTTAGGGCAGTAATACAGACAAAAAGCAACAATAACAATAAAATTGTAAAAAATAAAGACAGATTATTTTATGCAATTAAAAGTAAAATATTTCTAAAAAATGGGCAGTAACAGTCAACATGAACTGAAAAACACATTAACTGAAAAGTGTGCACAGCAAGTCGTTGCCTTGCAGAAAGCAATCATTTTTTTAGACTGGGATGCCTTCTGCACGTCTGACTGTGTGTTCGGTCTCTTGCAGCTGAGATTTTTCTTATTTCCAGAAGAGCGCAGAGGAAAATAATTGATGGTGACATGAAAATCGGGAGGTGGGAATAGAGAGCGGCAGGGTCTGTGGTGGGGTGTGGGATAGAAGGGATGAATAAGTATTTAGCCTGAGTCAGAAGCACCACCACCCTCACCCAAAAGGAGGGAAATTTTCTTTGTGGGACATCAATCCCATTTCTTTGCGTCTCCTGCTGTGCACAGGTCAATTATATCTTTATTACAGTAAAATGCAGATCATATTCCTGCAGAATGTAGGCGCAGAAAAGACTGATGATGGGGAAGGTTGCAGAATCTCGTTTTTCTCAGATACAGTATGTGCCACTCGTACAGTAGGCACGGTGCAAACTAGGAGTTCATGGTGATAAACAAAGGCAGGATTTCGCTAATCTAATTGTGACCTACTCTGAAACCAAGCCATAACCTCAAACTACATTAGTGAGGATTTAGCTTGACACTTTGAAGCATCAGCACCTTTGCCAGGGTTGGGTGTTGTTTTTGGCACCCCGCATCTGGATTGATGCCAGGTCTCAAAAACTGCGGATGGTTCATTTTATTCATTTCAAACAACGGTGAAAGACTGTCAAATTTTGGAAATTTTGAAGGTCAGATTGTTTTTATTTATTCATTTTTTCTTTTAATAACCTTTTAATAGGCTTTTGTAAACTTAAATGAAATCTAGACAAAAATCTAGTAAATTTAGGATGTTCTAAAAAAGATCATCTACTCTTTAACCGGTCGGTTTACTGCAGCATGTCCAGCGTTCTCAAAGTCCTAGAAAACTTGAGAGATTCAACAATTATGTTACAGCTCTGAGAAAAACAAACACTGGAAAGGTCATGACTATGTGCTGATAATGTTTGTTTTTTTCTATTGTGGAAAGTGTTTAATGTCAAGCTTGTCTGCTGGTAGATTTAATTAGTCTTGAAGGAATTACAACCCATAAACACATTTCTGTTTACAAAATGAGGCAACGATGCCCTAAACATTCAGATGAATACAAATATTGGTAATGGATATTACTGCTCATGTCAGGTAGTTCTTATGAAACAGTCCAAACTTTCAGGCGCTGCTCTGTGGGGGTCTACGTTTTTTTTGCTTTGGGTTTTATCAGACCAGCAGATGATGAGACGGCGCTCGTGATCGTTAGTGAGCACATTATCCGTTCATTATTTTCATCTACTTCCCCAACATACATGGGGCAGGAGGCACATATAGCCAGAAAAACAGTCACACCTGGAACCAGTTGAGAGGCTCTTGCTGGTCCTCCGCAACAACATTTGTTGGACAAGTTGCTCAAAATATCTAATTTTTCACTCATTATATTTTATACCATAATGAAAAGGTAATTACATTATTACACTAATTGCTCATCAGCAAATGTAATTAGCTAGATTACCCATTGAATAACTTTCATTACTCTGCACAGGTTTACCAGGGATTCTTTTAAACAGCTTAAAAGCTTTCAGATCAGGCTGCTTGATTTTGGCAAAAAAAAAAAATCATTTTCACAAATATTTTGTGAATATTACCAGGATTAGTCACAAAAACTGGAAAAATGGTTGAGTTATTTGAGCTGAAAAAAATATAGTTGTCTTTTGTGAATTTAAAGAAATTCCACTGTTATCATTTAACTAAAAAAAAATCATATTAATCACTAAATATGAACTGAATTAAACCGTTCATACTGTGATTGGATCAAACTGAAAGGTAAAATATTATTGTTATTACATTTTGCTGGTTTTTCTATGCATTTTATTTCCTTAATTGTTACGTACATTTACACTTTTGCAGGGACATGCTTTTAAACTGCTGTGTCTAGGAAAACAAGGCTTTAACAAAAGTCCTACGAGGAATTCCCCCCTCTATACTATTGTGGAAACTATTTCATGTTAACACGACCAAGCCCATACGCAAATGCAAGGACAGAGTCATAAGTTTCACTGGGATTGGGACAAAACTGCACGTATAAAATCATAACTCAGATTTGATACAAAACAACAACAGTGAACTAACTGAAGTTAATAATTAACTCTCTATATTTCTGAGAAAAAATAAAAAAGACTTTCCAATTTAGTCACTGGTTAATGACTTAGACCTCAAAGTCTAAGTCAAGAAGAAGAATATAAAGTATATTACAAATTAAATTCTACTTTGTGGGTCAGTGAAGAAAACAAACAGCATGAGTGACTCATATGTTGTCTAGTTATGATACTATGAAGCAGACGATTGTCTATTTGGATCTTGGAATTCTCTCATTAATTTCTAATTAGCATTCTTTGAGTGCCGACCTCGGTCTCGGTCTCAGCAAGTGCCTCAGTCGAGGTCAGCCTTTTATTCTTAATCCATTTCTACAGTTAATTATTCCAGTTGTTTTTTTGTTTGTTTGTTTTGGGGAATGTTTTGTATTTAGTTTGCAATGTTTGGACTCAATTATTTAAATGAAATATATTTTATACTGTATTCCTGTCACACTCTGTGACAGTGTCAGTGAGGTTATAAGAGGTGACTAATTCTAAGGAATAAGTTTTATCGGATTATAAAAATAATAACTTAAGTGTATTGCCTTTAAAAATGACTCTATCTCCCGTTAGGATAAATAATACGGGGCAGATCAATGAACAGTTAGCTGTGCTTTATTAAGTGAACTGTCCTAGTATATAATTGAACCGCCTTAATTCTTCATGGTATAGATTCAGCAAAGTGCTGCAAATATTCCTCAGAGATTTTGATTGATAGTGACTTGATGACATCACACAGTTGCTGCAAATTTGTTGGTTACATTGTTGGAGCCATGATGGAAATATCCCATTCTACCACATCCCAAATATGCTTTCTTGGATTGAGATCTGGTGACTCTGGTGGCCATTTGAGCACATTAAACTCACTGTCAAGTTCAAAACACCAGTTTGAGATAATCTGAGCTTTGTGACGTGGTGTGCTATCCTGCTGGAAGCAGCCATCACACGATGGGTATGCCGTGGTCACAAAAGGGATGGAAATGGGGACCTGGCATTTAAATGATCCTCATTTGCTACTAAGGGGTTGAAAGTGTGCCACGAAAATATCGTCCACTACTACACCACTGCCACCAGCCTGAGCTGAGGCAGTGGCAGGATGGATCCATGCTTTCATGTTGTTTATGCAAAATACTCTCACTGTCCGAACGTCACAGCAAAAATCGAGACTCACTGGAAACAGGAAACATTTTTCCAAGCTGCTATTTTTGATGAAAACTGTCCATTTTCTGATCTTAGCTGGCAGGAGCGGCACCCAGTGTGGTCTTCTGTCAGTGCATCGCATCTGCTTCAAGTTGTCCATGTTGTGTATTCAGATTCTCTTCTGCGTATCTGGGTTGTAACAAGTGGTTATTTGACTTACTGTTGCGCAGAAAAACGTCGGGAGTTTCTTGAATCACAGTTTCGTCCTGATTCTGATACTTTGTTTGAACTTTTAGCCATGTCTAAATGCTCGAAATGTCTAATGTCTAAATGTGGAGTTGCTGACATGCCATTGGCTGATTAGATATTTGTATTAATAATCAGCTGAACGGATTTACCGAATAAAGTTTCAGGTGAGCATATCTGTATGTGTGATTTTTGTTTGTTTATTTTCTTTTATTTTCACTTACTAAACACGGGACAGACTTGACTGGGGAAAAGAACGGGGAGAAAGAAATTCAGTGGTGAAGAGGAACGGTGAAAAAGGGCAAAAAACAAAAACCAACAAAACAAACAGACAAAAAATACATCTATCAATCACCTGGATCACCTGTTGAGAAAGAAAAAAGAGAAAACAAGCAAAAAAAAGAGAGCAATATAATAAACAACATCATTGCGATGATCTATGAGAATATAACAGTAAATACTAAATATTGAATATTATTGTGCACCACGTAAGATCAATAGCACACAGTGTGCTTTACGGTAGGAGCCAAAATTGGTGTAGTTTGTTTGTGTGAGCACCCGTGTGTACACCTGTGAGCATGAGCGCGCTTTTATTTAAATGGTTCTGTCATGTAATGATCTGCGAGGGTGTGGGGGGGGCACAGCCCCGTCTTCCAGGGCATGGAGCAGGTATGGAGGAGATCCAGGCTCCAGACATCCAGAGGCCCTCAGAGCGCGAGAGGCAGCCATGCCACTCTCCCGGAAAGAGCTGAGGAGAGCCCCAGATGAGGGGTCATTTAGCAGCCGCGGAGCAGAAGCCGGGGGGAGGTTGCAGTGACGTGACCGTGAGCTCCGTGATTTTTGTTTGTTTGTTCGTTTTTACTTCTTTGAAAGGTGAGAGTGACGTTTAACGTGAGGTTGGTGTTTTTATTCACCAGCTTATTACATTAATCTGTGCTAGCGACACTGAGTCCGCATTGCCTCGGTGCTGCTGTTGCTACCTTCTTGTCCTTGTTATGCCAGATGCCTCGTGCGCTACAGATGTTTACCGAGCACGTGCGTCAGCCTCCCCACGGCGATAGAGCCAGTACGAGGATAGATGGAAGATGGAAAAAGAAAGCGCGTCTGCCCCTCCCGTGCAAGGTTAATCTCGTCCTCAGCCACAACTAGCATGTCACCCTAATGAAGCCCCAACAGACGAACACTTAATAAGAGTTAAGAGTAAATTAACCTTGAAGACTTTGCACGCATCTCTCCTTTTTTCCCTACATTTTATGCATCCATTTCCCATGATCAAGGACAAGCGTTCATTTAGCTAGAGGAGGTCAGAACAAAAACATTCCCTTGATGGTTGCAAATTTCTCTCTGACATCTATGTTCCAGACAGAGCTGTGAGGAGACGATGAGCCTCTGTTTTCCTCTTTAATGTTGTTTGAGGCAGATAAAAAGCTACAAGCTGCTCCCCCACCCACTCACTGTTTTTTCTTCTTGCTGCTGATCAATGCTCTTAATGATGGCAATCAATCAAGAAAATGAAAGATTTACTCTCCAATATTAATTTTGCTCAGCATCGATTGAGGAGCGAAGAGTATTACTGCCGTTAATGCCTTTTGAGGTGCTGTATTGAGTTGCTTGCTTCTGAAAACAAGTCATTTATCTTTCATTTCAACAGTTTTATTACACCTTTAAACATAATTAGAAACAGATAACAGTCACCTGAGGTGATATTTACTAAACTCTTTGATAATCTTGTTTTTTTAGTTTTAAGATAATTATGCTAAACTCAGATGTCGATTTCTTTCTGTAAATGTTCTGCCACACTGAATTTGCTCATCTGGCTAAAATTCATTTCGGTTGTGTTGTGCAGGCGTCGCTACACTTAGCAGCCTGTTATCTACATCACAGCAGCTTTTCACAAAGTAAAACAAAAGTTGCGTCTGTAGCGATCCATTTTATGCGGTTAATCAGGACAGAGGTTGCACATTTTACTCAATTTGTAAAGGTTTTGCTTTGACGGTACTACTTTTCTGTCTGCCGCTTCAAAATGCATGCGTTGTTACCAAATGAATCTGAGTCTGCAGTGCTGACTTGGGGTACAGTGATGACAGCCAGCACTAATGATACGCCACTCATCGAAGCACCAGGGGCAGAAAACATGCCAAACCAATGAAAGCCTGCCTGCTATATGGTGACAGGTTATGATATCAGTTGATCAAAGGCTGATAGGAAACTTGAAAGCTCTGTTCAGCCTTTACTGGCATTTGCACAATTTAAAAAAAAATGTTTTGCACTTTGAGCTTTGTGGAGGGACACCACTTGCGGTCTATGCTGCAGCTGTCTCATGGCCGCATAGAGCAGAAAATCAAGCGAGACGACAGATTTGTTTACACGCTCACATTTTTCGTTAGTTGTTTAGCTTAGACCAACTTCATTTAAAAGTGAAATCTGGAAATAAAAAACTTTTTGTTTCTGTAGACATCAGTATTCTCCAAATGTACCCAGTTATCATCACTTATCTTATCGTGACATGGACAGAGTGTCTTTTCACTGTTATTCGCAAGCATAACACAACATAATACTTTTAAGCCAGGTTGCCAGAGCGTCTTCTTTATCCTCGTCTTTCTTTTCTTTTGTCAGTAGTATACATGTTCCTCAGCCAGAGTGAGAAAAGTGGAGCAGGTTTTGTTGATGACTTAAGGGATGGAAAGCACACCGGGGCTTCTAATGCACCTAGTATTTAAATAATCCCCGGGTCTCCTCCATCCTTTTGATGCCTTTGTTCACTTTGAAAAGTTATCACCATACAGCCTGTACTGTTGGCTTGGGGATAAAGCGAGAGAGAGAGAGAGAGAGACGGAGAGGGAGCGTGTGTGTGTGAGCGAGAGAGAGAAATAGAGAGAGAGAGATGTCGAACCATGCCGCCATACCTTTTCTACTGCATCCAGTTCCCAGAGCGTGAAAGAACATCTGAATACACATTCGAAATCTTATCTCGCTCCAGCTGTACTGCCGAATTCTTCCTTTTCCAGGCACTCTAGAAAGCAAAGGCAAAAGGGAACCCAGGAATAATCAGCCATGCTTATCTTCCTGCAGTACTGAGGGGAGCTATAATGAGACTCACTCATCCATAGTGGAGAGCTTAATAATTCATTGTGGTAGCTTTGCAGGTGAACCCTATCACATTACAATTTAAAAGCTCTAAAGCCAGTATTGCTGAGGGGGAGAGCAGCCAGGATGAATGCTAGACTGAAAAACCCTCATGCATACAGGTACATAATACCTCACATAGTCTCACACATCCACACATGTACACACACACACACACACACACACACACACACATATATATATATATATATATATATATATATATATATATATAATGAGCTCCAGTCAGTTTTCTCTAAACAGACTTCAGACTTCTATTGCACTGCGCAGGCTTCTTCACAAGACAATCTACACCATAAGCGACAACCAAGTGGTACTTTAAAGTGGTAAACAAAAACAGTGTTTATTGTGAAGTGGTCCTCCCTCGCTTCTTAATTTGAAAAGCACTCGGCATATTAGCAAGCAGAAATCAGTCTTCCCGCAGGAACAAAAGTTAACATTCTGTCGGCACAGAAGCCGAAGAAGAGAAAAGAAATAAAACTAAGCATTTTACTCGTTTTTTTCTCTCAAGGGCAAACGAGTTACTGTCCCGTCTTTTTATAATGCCACCGGCCGCACCCCGTCTCACCCCTCTTTTGGCAAGGTGCCATAAAAACTCTCGCAAGGAGGGGGGAACATTAGTATTTCTGCGAGTCAACACCCTTGTTTTCTTGTGGACCTTTGCTCTGATTAAGGATCTTGAACAGTCTGCTGGCATTTTTTATTCCCTCCTAAAACTCATTTTCTCGCAGGGAACCTTCAGACATTCTACAAAGATGGGGTCGGCTTTGTCAGTGACCTCTGGCACCGACTGTCTGTGGAGCGCATCCCAGATGGGTTGGACTCTGGCCCACACTTCTTCCTGCTCCCTTGCTCGCCCTGTGTCTCTCACTATCTGTTGCTCTCCCCCGTCTCCCACCCCCCTCTCCGCTTCACCCTCCCGATAGGACAGAGCAAAGAGCTTGGGTCGCTTGGCACAACGACTGAATACTGGAGTGACCTTGCAGGGCTCCCTAATGGAGAACTTGGCATTGTTCCACAGTTTCTCAGCCAACAGGCATGCATCCCGCCACCTCCTCTCAGTCTATAGATCCGGGCTATACTCACCTCTAACCCATCCTTCCTCCGTGTCCCCGCCCGAGAGCTGGAACACATCACATCAGTGACATTAATTGTCACCAGCAACGGTGGCCGATAAAAGCTCCCCGCTCCCCTTTCGCTGCAGGGATACGATCGAGCCACGTGGGAATTCAGTTCGCTCCAAGGAACCTATGCAATAAGATGACAGCATAAGAGACTTTTGTTTGTCTGTGTGCGTGTGTGCATTTATGGTTCTTTGCATGTCTGTGTTTGTGTTGGAATCTCATTAGCCCACTGTAGCCCTCAGTCAATAAATGTGACGGGATTAACCGATAAGTAGATAAATCGTATCTAAGATTATTATGTCGGGATAAAACAGTCCTTAAGTCATCTTGGATGATGCGTTCCTAAACCACACTCCCTACAGTCAACCAACAATATTATTATGATGTTTCCTTCATGCTGATTGCTTCTCAGAGCTTGCACTTAACATGAGTGATGTATCGTAGCAAAATGTGGCAAATTAAAATGAATATTTAATAGCTTAATTAATAGAAATGTACCTCATTGCACAGTCATACTATAACATACAGGAATGGTTAAACATTAGCAAATAAATCAAGCTCTAAAGCCAATAGCCTCTCCTATATACTTAAACTCTATTAAATGCTCAGATCACACTGGCAATAGATTGATGTGGGGTAGATTTGGGTTTCTAGGTAGTAATTTAAAACTCTGAACTTTCTTAACTAAAATTACATGTTGAGTTACTTTTTTTTGTAATAATCATAAGTAGGACTGCTTGGTTTTATGCCAGTACTTTAACAGGCTGGCTTCTTTGTCCTGTCGAAATCTGTTTTAAAGTACTGATGGAGGCTGAAATGTGATCAGCTAAGATATGTCTGCTTTTATCATCAGCACTTTGATTGTGCTACTGCTGCAACACTGCCATTAATTCAGAGCACAGCTGATGGAACTGGATGCAGAGAGAAGGCTAGATGCTGTTAACCCTTTAAAGCCGGTCAGAGCAGCACGCTCCGTTTTGCATAACTATTTTTAAATCCCTGTAGAACCAGAACCGCGTAAGCTAGCGCAATAATTTTTTTTGCATATGAAACCAGAGGAGTTGTACTTACATCTTATGCCATCAACTTGTCATCGGTCACAGTTTCCTTCAACATATAGATTTGCAAAAACTGCATAAAAAGCACTTGCAGCAACAAAAACATAATATTCCAGAAACACGCTTTGCCGATCCGATCAGCTGTTTGTAACACTTCCTACATTGAAACAGATGTCAGCACGAGCGATTGCATGTCCACCATTTCCTGCCCAAAACCGGAAGTGACATCATTTTCTCAGAAAATGTCGTTTTTTATTTGTAGGCCTTAAAAGCCTATACTGGTGTTTTTATAAGTCATGTTTGACTTTATGCTTTTCTGAATAGTTTCTGGGATGCTTAGAACTCGAATTGCACTGTTGGAAATATTTTATTTTGATGCACATGCTGTTTTCTTTGCAAATTTGCATCATAGGATTGTTTTTCATTTTTCTTGCAGTATATAAAAATTGCTGTATCTCAAAAATAAAACTATGAAGACACTCAAAATAAATTTCCTGTTATTGTAAACTTTTTTTTGCAACTTTTTTGTATTTAAAGTTTTGAGGGATAAGCCTCTTAAATTTCTCCAAGTAGAAATATATGTAAAAAAAACAAAAACGATTTTCAATTTTTTTGTAGTTTATTGCACTTTTTTGCAATTAATGTAGTTACTATGGACTTAATGCATAAATATTATTAAAATATGGGCTATAATGGTTGTATTGATGTATAGCAACTTGAAATGCTCCCAAAAATGGCACTACAGCATGTAAAAATATAAAGTAAGCTCTGGCGGACTTGGTTCTATGGTAGGTCTTAAAGGGTTAAAACTGGTTCTGAGTCTATGAACTCATTTTGATTGTGCAGAGATGACTCCACAACATTAATATAATAATCACATTTTAAGCCAAGTCTAGTGCTGGAAAGATATAGTACAGTTAATATCACATTACCAAGGATAAACTAACCATGTGCTGCATATGTTCACTGCAACTTTATATACTGCAATTGACATTAACCTCTATTTTTGTACTTACTTGTTTGTAATGTGGTTTTGTTTTGTAAGTCTAGTAACTTGATGATTCTTAGATTACATAAATACAGTTTGTAATCCTGTTTTACGTGTGCACAATAGGGTCACAGGTTTGGAACATAAGGAACTTGGTTACTTAGTGTGGACAAATGACCTGAAAAGCAACACCCAGCAGGTCATATGAAAGTAAGAGTTATGAGCCCCCAACAGAGTGTCCTTCTACAGTCTGTCTGGAGTATCCCCTTTGTGTCACCTGTTTAGTGTTTTATGAGAGTGTATTTGTTGACAGTGTTACAGGAACACTGGACGTCAATGACGAATTAAAAGCAGATCGGGAATATCAAGAAAATGTTTCTTCCTTTTGGCTTAAGGTGACCTTTTCGATGCTTGATGCAGAAACAAAAAACTTCCATGTGCATTTAAAAATCACATAAATGTAATGAAGAAGTAAAAAACATGATTTTAAGGAAAAATTCTCTAACCGCCTGGGCAGAGGACAAAATGTTATCTCTGGACAAGTCTTGCTTTGCTCTGACCTTATGTGGACCTTTGGTTCAGTGCAGTGTTCAACACTGAAAGTGGAATTAATGCACTATTTCTGAATGACTAACAGAACAAAAGAGCTGAAGAAAGCTTGTTTTGTCCAAAATAGCTGGCAAGAATTTTAATGAGCCTCTATAACCAAATTGTCCTACACTCTTGAAGATAGACACGGAAGCATAGTAAGGATTAACAGTGTCCAGGGCCACTCCTATTTTGAAGCCAAATATTTTCAGCTGCACTTGTATACGTGTTTCCGACAGGATATGAACATCAGACCTTTTTTTATACTACTGATATATTTAGTTTAAAGAAAATCAAAAGTTATTCTTTTCAATCAAGACCTTGGAACAATCAGAAGGACCAAGCCCGAGGATCTCAAACTGTGCTCTAGCTTGCACAGGACTTCAAGGATTGTGATAGCCACAGGACATAGCCAGCTGAGCCATGAAAGTAGAATCTTAAAAAATCAATTCTGAAACTCACAGGTAGCTGCAGTGGAGATCATTTCTCCTTCAAGCATTGCTGCAGCATTTTGGAGGAGTTGTAAGGGGGAAGAAACATTTTTCAGAAACTGCAGAGAGGAACAGAGTCACAGTAATCCAAATGAGGGAAAAACGTATATATATATATTTATATATTTATTTATTTATATATGTATACAGAGGACTTTCTCTAGCTGTCCCTGGGATGAAAAGGCCTCAGTTTAGAAACATTTCTACTGTCAGCAGGTGGCTTGCTTGGATGTGCAATTGGCCAGCCAGGTAGACAAGATACAGCTTTGGCGCACTGTCACTGTGGACTTGTTGGGAAATCACTAGGGTGTTATAAATAGGAAAAGGTAAATGAGCCAACCATTTGACACCTCACATTTGATGTAGCAGCACTTTCCTTGTGATTTGTGATTCCAAGGTTTCTCTGTAGCAAAAAAAAGAGTAGCTAGGCTCCCTTTCTTTCCAGAATATGTCCAATCTTGTACCAGTTTTACAGTTAAAAGAAAAAAAAAACAAGATTCAATGAGAAATAGCACCTCCAAAGAACGAAAAAAAAAAAAAAGAAAAACGAAACATTATCATTATTTATTTTTTGCTGACAGGAAAAATATGTAATGATAATGTTTGATGCCCCTGTCCCTACATCAACTGCCAACAGTGTTGCTCAGTGACAAGCTAAAGTTGAAGTAGAACACGATGCCCCTTTTTTTGAATGCTCAGAATGCAACATAGAAAAGACATTCTACATCTGAGCATTAAACTAGTTAAATACAGATGTGAGTCTGCATTTGTGATACTTTTTAAAAATATAACAATAGCAACAATAAGTGACAGTGACAAACACTCAAAATTATAACTTTTGCTGGTAATTTGAAAAAAAGAAACTGTGCGATTGCCAAAGGAGCTTGCAAAGAAAAACGTCTTTAAGTTGCTTTCACCTCTCATCCGAGAAGCTTCTTCAGTTCTAAGAACTTTGCAAGCTCCTTTGACTACGATGACCTGGATGACTGAGAACCTTCACAGACAAACTGTGCGATTCATTTGTTTTCTTAAAAAGAAGATTTTGCCATTCAGTTTCTACACTACTGTACAAAAGCCTTTAGCAACCACTCATTTCTATAGAATTTGTAAGGAAAATGGAACATAGGCACAGCAATTGGTTGAAACTTGTGCTTACATGGAAATACATGGAATTTCAAGTGAAATTCAATATCTTGTATGGCCACATTTATCCTTCACCACAACATGAACTCAGGCGTTTTTGTAATTTCTTTCAATAGTCTTCAGGAACAGTTCTCTGGGCTTAGATGACACCAAAGCTCTTCTTTTCATGTTGGCTGCCTATCTTTCATTCCTTGTTTTAATAATGTTTAGTGTTTTTCTCTGGAGGGGTCAATCCATGAAAATGTTTCATTGTGCGTTTTTCTGACCAGCTTTTGTTTTTACTGCATTGGCTGTATGTTTGGAAGGATTGTAATGTTGGGAAGTTAAGCTGTTACCTCCTGACCTCTTAGGAACATACTGGCAATGATGTAAAGCACATATTTCAAATTTGGATTCATCACTCCAGAACATCTGCTGTCAAAATGAATAGTAACAGCTGGAAATTATACAGTCTGTTCTTGTTTTCCACTAATTTTCAATACAGTACTTTGTAATTTGGCATACTTCATCTTTTTCTCTTGGTTTTTCTTCTTTAAGAATGGCTTAAGATTTTTTTTTCTGACTTTGACTGTTCATTTGCTTTTTTTTTTACCTCTCCAACTTTTTAAGAACTTCAGATAACTATTGCTCAATATCACTTGAAAACAACAAGATGTAAAAACTGCTTTTTGTGGCTAAATAATACAGTAACATTTTGAGTAACACTACTTTTTAAACTGTTTTCTTCCAGTGCATTTTACATAATTTTCATTAGAAAGCAAATGCAAAATTTAAATCTGTGTCTGTATGTGTGTTTTTCAGTGTGTACACATATAACAGCTAAAGTTAAGTCACAGATGTGGATAACAAAGGTTCCCATAGAGATTTGGCTGATTTGACCTGTTTTTATGTGCATCTTTTCATTTTTCAACATGAAAAGAAAGCATGTACCCTATTCTCATGCAAAGATACTGGAGCAGGCTTGGCCATATCATCAGAAGGGAGATTAGTGCCACCATAAGGATAGCTCTGTCATGGTTCATGTGAGCAGCTGGGTGTGGCCGGTGTGGATCCCTGCTTCCTGTAACCGCCTTGGGGCAGGCCTACCATCATCTCACCCAGGCAGCGCACCTGCAGTTAATCCTGGACAATCAATGGAGGGTATTTATGGCCAGCTTCACTGCCACCTCGCCGCCAGTTTGTCAGCCCACCTAAGTTGGTAACAGCCTCTAATACTAGGCTCTAGAGCCAAGTTCCTTATACACTTACCTTGTGGTCTTTTCTCCTAGCTCAACTCGCCCACCATACCATGACATCATCACTTTGGTTCACCTGCTAGACTCTGGACACAAACCCATGCAGGATTCTCAGCTAGGCTAAGAACATCATCAACCACACCACCTGCCTGCCCTTCTGCCATCCCCTCGGACCTCTGCCTTCCACGTCTGAGCCTCAGCCTCCTCCTGCCCAAGTAAGCCATTCCATTCCAGCAATCACTATAGCTCCAGCACCAACCCATGCACCCACTAACTCCTTTCCTCTCTCTCTCCTTCTAGTAAGATCAGCGAGCACCGCATCAGCCTCTGTTTAAGTAAAGTGCCTCCGGTTGCTGTACTAGGATCACCTGCCCTGTACTATATTGTGTGTTAAGCCAAGGTTCTAGGTTTTGTTCCTGCCCCACACTAGCATTCCCCCCACCAAGCCCATTGTATATCACGCCATGCCAAATTCCTAGGTTTGTCTCTCCTTGTTTTCCTTGTGATAAATAAAACCACTACTTTAGTTCAACTATCCTGCCTCAGCACTTCGTCCCGCACTCGAATCCAGTTTTGTACTGGTTCTCACTGTGAGTCTGAGTCTACACTGTACACCTGAGGGAGAATGCAAAGGAGGATCACCTGAGATGCCATTGACTTTGGTAGCATAGAACCTCAATCCACAGCTGAACCAGCATTCCTAAAACTGGCCTCAGACTGAAAGAACTGAAGAACCTTTGTTACTGCCTGACATGCCAAAAAGACCTTTGAGCACAAAGTAGAAGAAGATAAGAAGATAACTTTGTGTGTATCTTATCGATGTCTCGATGTGGCAGAAAAGCAGTGTGACACTCTGGGATGAGAATGTGATGAGTATCCACTAGCTTGAGTGAATCTATATTATTATCGTCTAACTGTCTGGAAAGCATTCGTGTACTGTTATGTGGCCAAGGACTAAACAAATAGCAATAAACCTAAAAAAGAAAACTTCCAAGAAGAGTAGTGTATTAAACTCATGTTTGATCCCTGACTCTCACACTGCTCGCTGGTCATTGTAAATGAATGTTATAAGTCATGAATGATGAAGTTATTTAATCCAGCATGATATCTGTTAAAACTCTATACTTTTATGTTTTTGCTCAGCTCCAGCAGCAGGTCTTAGTATCTCATGGCCAGACACACTAGTTTGCATTTGAGTAATGGCATGTTGTGTTCAAACATATTGGAAAATGCCTCTGTTTAGATAGATATATAGATAGATAGATAGAATTTTATTTCGAACACGCAAATATAATTGAAATAACAAGAGAACAAAAACAACACTTAAAAATCATCAGGTTTTCATGTATATATCTATGTCTACAGAATTTGTGTGCTCGAAAATGAGTAGGATGAATTTTACACTTTTCCTGTTCCTACCCCCTTATTTCAAATTTCATCGCTTACAAATCCAGATCCAGAATTCAACATTATTTGATCCTATATGTTTAACTATGTACAAGTCTAACACATTGAACACAAATAAAACCATTTTCTGCACGTAAACCAGAACAACAACACTCTACATTTTTACATAAACTAAGCACGCTGTGTTTAACACCCGCTTAATCTCTGAGCTTATTTTATATCTCTGTGAAAAACACCTTAATGAACACTTAAGCCTGGGGTTCTCTGTCCTTGATCTATAAAAAATGAGGCAACTCAGTCACTGAGAGGAAGATTTCCTATATCCATGCAATTTATTATTTTTGAAAAATCGTGTGAATTTTTGCATTGATGTACTTTTCTTGATTTCATGTGTACAGGTGTTGCACACACGAACTCCTCTGACTGTAATGCTGTGATATTTTACATTTGTTCTCACTACTGGCTTGCTGAACACAAGGATTCCTCTCAGGTCAGGAGTATTTGGTCTTATTTGGAACAAGTTCTGAATGTTGTGGGCCAAACATTTATTTGCTGCTTTGTGCATTGTTTGTGCAGTTCTGAGGTCAACCAAATCTTTAAATTTGAGAATATTTAATTTGATAAAAAGTGGATTTGATGGTTTTCTTTAAGTAGCTTTATTTATTATCCTTATTGCTCTTTTTTTGCAGAATGTATATTGAATGGGTGTTTATTTTATGTTTCCCCACACTTCCTCACAGTATGTCATGTACGGCAGTATAATAGAACAATGGAGAGTATGTAATGACGTTTGATTTATGAGATCCTTAACCTTGTAGAGAATTGCCAGAGACTTCGATATTTTGCCTTTGATATGAGTAATGTGTGGAATCCAGGATAGTTTGTGATGTATTATCACACCAAGGAATTTTATTTCAGATACTCTGTCTAATTCAGTGTTATTTATTGTCAGTTTACTATTATGTGTGATTGTCAAATATTATGAATTTTGTTTTACTCAGGTTCAACGTTAATTTATTATGGTCAAACCAGGTCTTCAGATTATTTAATTCATTTTCTTGTTCATTCAGAAGTTTTTCCAAGTTACTTCCACAGCACAGTAAGTTTGTATCATCCGCAAATAATAGTATTTTCAAAGACATTGAAATTACACATATCTCATGAATGTACAATATGAAAAGCAGCGGCCCCAAAACTGATCCTTGGGGAACCCCACAAATAATGGGTTTCAATTCTGACTTTATGGAATTTATTTGGGTAAATTGTTTACGCTTTTTAAGGTAACTGTTAACCCATGATAATGCCACCCCTCTTTGATACAGTTGATCAACAAAGGTTGTGATCAACTGTATCAAATGCTTTCTTTAAATCTAAAAAACTCAGACACCATATTCTTTGTTTTCAATAGCAGTTGTTACTGTATCTATAAACTCTATTAAGGCATGCGTTTTGGGTTTAAATCCATATTACTGTTCATATAGTACATTGTTTTTTGTGATATAGTTATATAATATATTGTAAAATATTTTTTCCAGTATCTTAGAGAACTGCGGTAGTAGAGAGATGGGCCGATAGTTTGTGAGAAGATGTTTATCTCCAGCTTTATATATTGGAACTAACTTTGCAATTTTTATCTTATCAGGAAGTAAACCACATTGTAATGACAGATTACAAATGTAGGTAAATGGTTTCATAATACATCAAATAATATCTTTAATTAAGTCCATATCAATGCCATCACATTGAACATTGAGTTTGCTACATTAATAGTTTTAGTTTTAGGAGGGCGCCCAGTTTTTACAATTTTTACAACTTCTTTGTTAGCCATGGTTTTCTTCTCAGTTTTCAGTTTTCTTTGTTTTATTCACCAGGGGACAATGTTTATTGTAAAGAGTTAATATTATTGATAAGAAGTTTTCATATGCCACGTCAACATCTTGAATATAGATGTTACTCCAATCTTGGGTGTTGAGCTTTCTTGAGGCGGCAAAATTGCTTCTTGTGTTTTATGTTAATTAATTTCTTATTAGGTTCACATCTGTTAATCCTGGTGTTGCTCTGTACTGTTTCAAAAACTGGTAGATGGTCACTTAAGTCATTTATTGTTAATCCACTTACAACATTCCTGTCAGCAACATTAGTGAAAATATTATCGATAAGTGTAGCACAATGTGAGGTTATTCTTGTTGGACGGCAGATTAAGGGATAAAGACTAATGCTGTACATTGTATGGATGAAATCAGTGGTGGCACTGTTCACAGTTGGATTCAACAAATCTATATGGAAATCACCACAGATAAATTTCATTTTCTTGTTGTTAATGGGATTGTACATCTTCAACATTTCCTCTGTGAACATTTTTATACATGATCCAGGCGTCCTGTAGATACAGCTGATTTGCAGATTCTTTGACTTTTCAGCTTCTATTTCAATAGTTATGCGCTCCATTATGTTATCCAGTGCTAGTGACAATTCGCTCATGATTCTACATTTGTAATTATTATCAGTATACAAGGCAACACCCCCTCCCCTTTTTTTTATTTCCGTTGATGCAATACACGTCATAGCCACCAATCTTCACTAAGTTTTGATCCCCATCTAACCAAATCTCTGAAACTGCGATGACAGTGAATTTCTTAGAAAACTGTGCTAGACAGTCCAGGATTTTTTGAATGATTTAAGTTGAGGCTTCTACTATTAAAATGTATGATTGATATTACATTATCCATTATTATATTTTGATTAAACTGCTCATTTGTATAATACTCACATTTCTGATCATGCTTATGGGTATAGAAATTGTTTTCAGGGTCTATATCATTTTCCAAGTCCCATGGTCTGTGATCAGTATACTCAAAGGGTTTTATTCCAAAATCCTTATATGCAGTGTTCATATAAGGGTAAGGTTCATTTTCACCTTACTAAGAAAAGTGATAGCCAGTGGTCTATGATGTTTTCTCAGAAGACTTAAAAAAATGGTGTGCTTCTGCTAAGAGAGCCTGGGTAAAGTCTTAAAATACTTGTCTAGTCAGCAGGCAGACCTGGCACTAGTCCAAACAAAGCAATGAAGAAATAGTTTTCTACAAAGTATGAAAAGACAAAGTAAGACTAAGCTGATGATCAAAAGCTGAGGTCCATCTGGGACTACAGCAACTCAAGAAAAGTTATCCAAGATAGTTGCACTAATCAATTTTACATGAACCATGAAAAAAAAAAAACAACTATGTAGTATTCACATGAGAAGTGCCACAAAAACTGTCACTGATAAGCTCTGAACTTTGTGGAGCAGTTTAGTCTTCTTCAGTGCATTGTTTCAGTCACGGTATCACACTTCGCCTTCCAACTATCTCACCAATAGCAGGCAGCTGCCCAGGATCACACTGCAGCCAGACAAACGCATTTACTACTATTACAAATACGGTCAAATGTACTTTTACTGCTATAGTGCTTTTCTATGGCATCTCTGAAAACATTAGAGCACTTATGCAAATATGTGATGTTTTGATAAATCGAGCAGATATTTGAAGTTTACACAGCACCATTCTGGCATGAAAATATCTTAAAAATTTTCTTTGTGACCCAGAAAGAGTAATATTTCAAACTCCGCCACACCGTGTTTCTCCGCAACTGCCTCGTTTGAGTTTTGGAAGAAATGGATTCTGGGATATTGCATTTCGTCATTTCGAGTCGAGACCAAAACAGCCAGTCAGATTTTTTTTGCATCCAAGTCTGTGATTGGCTGGTTTTGTGGCACAAATATAACAGTGTAGAGAAAGAGTTGAGCGCGCACGGGCAGAAATGTTGAGAGCGCGAGCAACACATTGCGAGCGAGCGCAACTGCAAAAACTGAGCGAGAGGGGCTGCTATGGTGCGTGTGTGTGGATAATAGCAAACACTGAAATACATTTTCTGCACGCAGCAATGAATTCTGTTCACTCAAATTCAGCTTTTCTTCGCTCAAAATAAATTTCTCCTCAAAATGCAACACTTGCGCCTGCAAATTTTTTTTACGTGCGCTCAGAATAGTGGCACAAAAATAACGCCATACTTTTCTACTCTAAATGAGCACTCAGGAGTCATTTTACTACAAGGTACAGGCACTCTTTTCTTCCACTTTATTCAACACCTTTAAGATGGATGCTTTCTAACTATCGTACACACTCACAGTCTGTTCAATGCATTTTGGGAATAAGGTGATCAATAGGAAGCCACTTTAGTGTATCCTCGTTTCAGTTCCGAGTAATTCCTGAAATTATTTTGACATTCTTAGTTACAAAGAACCCTGGTGCATTGGCCTGGTTAGTACTTTGTCTTACCTTTGTTACGTGCGTGTGTTGGTGGGTTATCTGTTTCTTAATGTGTGTATGCAAATTCACCTGTGCAGGGCTCGTAACACCTTTTATACTGAAAACATGAAATGTGTTATTTCAGTTATTTCAAGTGACCTCCTCCAAAATGTATGCACATATTTCTAAAAATCATTTGGTGGGTATTTTTTCTGATCAACATGACAATCAAAAGAAAGCAAAACCTGCAGTTTGTGCAGGTCCATCAATAATGGAATTAGTGATGGATCATAGCCCATCAATAATTCTATTCATTACACTGAGCATGACACAGATGCCTCACCCCACAGTTGTCTATTTTTCATCTCACCTTTACCTCTTTGTTATTATTTGTAACCTCTGACCAATTTAAAGTCTAATAATAGTAATATTTTTCTCCTTGTGAGCTCTTACTGAAATAAGAGATCAAATACAACGTGCACATTACAATTTAACAGTCGCTTTAAATCAGACACAATGACGTGCGGGTGCAATGCATGCCAAGTATATATTAATGTTGTTTCGAATCTGCTTTACAACCCTAAAGAGGTGATAACATGTCAGTACTATGTTTTCAGCTTGTTGCGGTTCCCCAAGTGGTTAAGAAATCCATTAATGTAAGTTTAAATATTCATTATTTTACCACCTCGGAGCAGAAAAATGTGCTGTCAGAATGTGGGCTGTGATTGGTTGATTGACAGACAATGGCTTATAGTTTACCAGAATCATTAATGTGACTGATTCCCTCCACTCTAACAAACAGTCAAGCATGACAAGCCATTTGCCACAAGCACTGCCAGTTCCAATCAGCATTGGTCAATAATAGAAGAAATACACTTCGGTTATAACAGAAGCTAAACAGACACAAATGTTCACAGTATTTCTCATAAGGATGACTTTGAGGATTTGTGGGTGAAAGTGAAACTACAAGATCAAGAATGTCAGGGGATGCCAATAAAACCACTTGCTTACATGTATTGATATGCTGACAACCCAAACAATGTCTTGTTTGTACAAAGGCTTACTATGAATCAATAAACTTGTCAAAGTTCAGTGACATTATGTTCAATGACCATCACAGGACTTAATAATGTATTGCTGCACTGCCTTCTAAATGTATTTTTGCCTCTATTAGAACCAGAGACAGAGATTCGGTCACACTGAAGCACCTGTATGTGTAAGACAGATTCATCTACAGCCAGTAAATTAAATCAATCAATCTACTGACTAATCTGTCATAAGCCTGCTGTGGGATCCAGATAATCTCTGATGGAGGCTCAAAATCCCAAACTTGGGAATGGTTACAGAATCTATGTGCACCTAATATCCCCCGTGCTGTATGAAACCCCAGGTCTAATAACTCAGCGCGGCTATTTTAAGTCCAATATTTTAAAATGAAATACTGATAAGGGCATTTGTTTCAAAGCAACAATCAATCTTTTACTTTATCGCTTATGCTTTCTAAGAGTAGGTACACTCTCATAAGTGGACATCAGGTCTAAATGCAAATTAATTTGTCACATTTAAATTTCATGAGCTATTTATTAAACGTGCATGTACACAACTTAAAAGGGACACACTGTGTGATTTAAGCCTGTTCTCTGCTCATGACAGTTAAAATAAAAAAAAAAAAGGTTATTATTATTATCATTATTATTATTTTATAATGCATGGACATGTTCTTCATCAACTCTTGATAATTGATCCAAGAAAAATCCATCCATCCATCTTGGCAACTTATCCCACTTTCAAAGTTGGAGGCTTTCCCAGCTTCCACAAGGCAAAAGACAGAGTATATTTTGGACTGATTGCTGAGCCAATACAGTAAATTCAATTCAATAAATAAATCTGGAGAAAAATAAGGAAACTGAAAGAAGAACATAAAAAAGTCATCAGAAATTACATCAGGCTACAGGCAAAGGTCCTTTACAATGATTAGCCCAAATGTTATGACCTTCCATGGCTTAATGTGCTGTTTGTTCTCCAAGCACTGCCAAAACAGCTCCACCCCACTGACACTCAGTCTCTATGAGAACGCTGAATATCCTCTGTATCTGAAAGATTAACAGCACATCCTTTACAGTACATCTGGTGAGTTTTAAGGTGAGCCAATGCAAATTAAATTGCACCAGTAAATTCCATGTTACTGGTTTGTTGCTACGCCTATCCACTGCAGCCAAATGCTCAAGTTATGCCCCATTCAAACATAATCTCGATAAAGTGAGAAGAGAGAGAGAGAAGACAAAGGGACTAAATCTTTGATACTGGAAGTTATTTGGTTGTTGATAGTAGTCCATCTAAAGTCAGTAATCCATTGAACATCCATTATTGCACATTTAGTGTTTAGTTTAGTTTTTTTTTTTTTCTTTTAAAGTATGTCCATATGCATAAACAACGAGGCAAGGCAAGGCAAGTTTATTTGTATAGCACAATTCAACAACAAGGTGATTCAAAGTGCTTTACAGATATATTAGAAACAAAAACAATGATTTAAAATTGATTAAAACAAGCAAACTAACTAACTAACAAATAAACAAACAAACAAACAAACAAACAAAACAGTATATAAAATCAAAAATCAAAACAGATAAAATCAGAACAGTAGATAAAATCAGTAGTTAAAATGTAAGTTTTGAAATTTAAGCTTAAGTGCGGATTTGGTGCTTTATTCAAATGCAGCTGAGAACAGGTGAGTCTTCAACCTGGATTTAAATAAACTGAGTGTTTCAGCTGATCTGAGGCTTTCTGGGAGTTTGTTCCAGATATAAGGAGCATAAAAGCTGAATGCAGCTTCTCCGTGTCTGGTTCTGACTCTGGGAACTGATAAAAGACCGGATTCAGATGACCGGATCTGGAAGGTTCATACTGGGTCAGGAGGTCACTGATGTATTTTGGTCCTAAACCATTCAGAGCGTTATAGACCAGCATCAGAAAAGAGTCTATCCTTAAAGTCTATCCTCTGATGGACAGGCAGCCAGTGTAAAGACCTCAGAGCTGGACTGATGTGGTCCACTTTTTTGGTCTTAGTGAGGACTCGAGCAGCAGAGCTCTGAATGAGCTGTAGTTGTAAAGATGCTGTTACAGTAATCAAGCCTACTAAAGATGAATGCATGGACTAGTTTTTCCAGGTCCTGTTGAGACATCAGATCTTTTATCTTTTTAACGAGCCCAAATTATATATTCCTTCTGTACCATCCAGAGATACATACATTGGAAGCACCCCCAAAATTGCCCATTAACCTCAGAATGAACAAACCACCCAATGCATTCTGAAAAACAACAAACATCTCAAAAAGGCGTCACGATTATCACAGAAGTTGTAGTTTACTCTATGAGTTAACTTACATTTTATTAAAATGTGACATTGTAATGTCCCAATCATTGTTCTGTCTGTACTATTAGAAAGAAAGAAAGAAAGAAAGAAAGAAAGAGCTACACCACATTTGCTGCATTTTCCCTAAATAAAAAAGGGGGGCAAATGCTAATGAAGCCTGTTCTTCATCTATGATTGAGACTTCGGCACAATCCAAAACCAAATGACATTTTAATAGCATGAATCTATTTTCCTATTCAGATTAGTATTCAGTTATAGCTGTGTGGCAAAATCCTCATAAAGAGCACACACATGTGCCCATTATCATGAATTTAATGTGATGTTACCAGAAAAGAAGGCGTCTCTTCACTAATTTATGAGCGTCTTAATTTGCAATGGTTTTAGAAAATGCGACTCACAATTCTAGACTTCTTAATTAATTCATCAGAGAGTTTGTCATTAAAGCGAGTTGTGCTCTTAGCTCATATAAATTACATTAATGCAATTAGAAAGTGAAAGACAAAATGTTCCTTGCTTTGAAATGTGAGGGATAACAACATATAGCGCGATCTTACAGACACTAGACTTATTTCGGATGTAAATATTGTGAGAGGAAGTGATGTGCCTGGCAATCTAATTTTGCCAAGAGAAAAATCAATGCAATTTCAGCCTGGACAGCAGAGATGTATTTTAATGTCAGGTTCGAGAGAAATCAGACTAAATCTTATGTAGGCAGAGGCTGGCTCATGTACAGTAAATGTCGGATGTGTGAGGTGACATTGATTTTTATATATATTCAGAGGCTCACAATATCAGTGCATGCTTTAGTTATTCTGTATCCAAATGCCATCTGTCACTATTGTAATGTATCTCATTCCTGTTTAATATTCCAGGTAGTTTTTTAAAAAATCTCAATCTAAACACATGCTGTAGTTAGCTGAGCGGACAGGTATTATTCCCCGTCATATGATTATTACTCCAAGATTGCAGTGAGGTTTGCCAGACTTAATTATAAAACTGTGAACTTCCATGGGAGAAAGGCCGACAACGTGTCAGTTTAAAACTCATTTATTACGTTGGCAAAAAGGCTTAAAAAAGCCACAGTGCAAAAAGGAAAGGAAGGAAACAGAGAAGATGAAAGAAAGGAAGAAAAGAGGGAGCGAATGAAAGGGAAGTGGCCCTCTATGGATGGCTTGTCATCTGAGGTGAGACTGAACAGAACAGAGGTAAACAATAGATGTTTGGTAAAAGGCAGAAGCAGTCAGTCAGGCAGTAATAAAAAAAGAAAAAGGGGGAAAAAACAGCCTGAAGTCTTTCTGAGGGGAAGCTGCCAGACTCCATTTGTCTGAGCGTGAAGCACACTCTGTCACCTGCCATAACTACCCATCAACCCCCTGGATTTTTTTAGCCCCAACAATTCTGTGTAGCCCTGGTGAGTTTTGTGTGTGTGTGTGTGTGCATATAGTCTATGTATATGTGTATCAATAGATCAGAGTGTGTGTGTGTGTGTGTGTGTGCGATATGGTCTGGATGGTCTCGGTTAGTGTGAGAGCTTGTTTGATGTGTTTGAGAGAGACGCAGGTACTGATACCAGATGACAGTCTTGACTGTGTAGCGCCTTGAGTGTTGACCTGCTATGATGGCTGTGCCAAGTCAAGGCTTCTGTCTGGGCTTATCTAGACCTTCATTTCCTCTTGCTTGGAGACAAGGAGTGTTTGTGTTTTCCTTTTCTGAAGATGAAAGTATCGAACGACGGACTGTGCACTACCAATATCAAGACAGCGTTAAGCAAACACGATAACGCGTGCATTTACGACGTGAGCATGAATATCCATCTATCCATCTATTTTCTTCTCTTTGTCCAGTTCATGGTTGGATGAGAGACGGGGTACACCATTGGGCCTGTTGAGCATCACTAACTAAACATAATTCCAATAAAACATAATTGATACAACTTCTTACTTCTACTCAAAACGAACTGTTGCTTTTACTTTGTGGTTAAAATTCAAATCTTTTATGTCACCTGTGGTAGAAGTCGTTTTTTTTTAAATCACAACATCTAAATGAAGACTTGATTAAAAGCGATCAATGTCAAAGGCTAAATTGTGCACTGTTTTCTAGATCTTATAATGAACAGTTATGGCCATCATTAACATTAGTGAAAAACACAACACATCTATTACGACCACTTTACAGTAACAGATCAGTAAAATAACTAGCAATGTTTAAATACAAGCAAGTGAGGCTTACACATTGCCATATGATGCAATGCTGAATATTTAATTTTTACATTCTACATCTTGACCACTTTTTTTGTTTTTAATATCAGACCATAGTGTTACAGTTTTAGCATCCATATACTGTATAAGTGCCTCACATAGCTGCACATACTTGTTCATTTTTGTTAAGCAACATAGAAATAATCAACACGTTCTCACTCCCAAAGCGTCACGTTTTACGCTAGGTGACAAATCGTCAACATATTACGTTTTCGGCTACCCACCACGTTCCTAAATGATGACCTCGGAAAAATGAGGAAATATGAGAACCGTATGGACTCAATCTACACATGTTCGCTCTTTTTCTTCAAATCGCTTAGAAACACGCTATTTAACATAATTAAAGTCATGGTTAAGGTCAGGAAAAAGGTTATGGTTAGGGCTAGGGATAAGGTTAGGTTTAGGGCTGGAATACAGGGCTGGAACGTCTATTACCGCGGGAGCGTCATTTCACTGGATTTCGCCCATAACCCGCCGCGTACCATAAGAACGCCGAAGGTCTCCTTTCGCGTTCCTCAGGAACGCCGCGGGACGTGACAAAACGTCGGCATGTTACGCCTCGGGAGTGAGAACGGGCTCAAATAATACATTACAATAATTACACTGGCTTGAATGTTATTTACAAAGAAAAGAATGCACGTTCACATCATTTATTTCATTTAGCTATTAACTAGTCTTATAGCTTTCGTGTCATATCAGCTACCTGTCACTTCAGGAGAGTATCACTCTGTGAACTTGCCTTTTACTGAGTGCAAAACTTTTTTTTCAGTGTTTGTGACTGAAACTCACTGTTAATCTGTCGTTAATCTGAAGCTATTTCTATGCAAATTTCTATGATTTACATGGACGTCCATATATTCTGTGACAGGCTGCTCCCTGAGTCTAGGCGTGTTTACCTAATGTCCTCAAGGATGAAAAAAAGAGAGAGAAAGGGATTTCTGCAGACCAGCTTTAAATAACACATCTAGTGTTTTCTTTCATAGCTTATGATAGCGAATGTAGTGCTCACCCACCTGGTTTGTTCCTGTGAAGGACAGCAATTCCAGGTGCAACAAGAAGCGATGCAAATCAATCATTTTATTCTGAGTGAGATAATTTATGATGTGCTCGGAGGGTTACGGATTCAATCTCCACCATGTTCCTACTGTCATGTCCCATGTTTAGGGCTGTCATCAGTCTTCATCAGGCTCCCCGCTCCACTTCTGCCACCCCTATCTCCAGAGTCACAATTTATTCCACAAATAATTGATTATGACAGGTTGCATGCAAAAAGAAAAGGAACTAAACGTGATTAATCACTTTGTTCGATTAATTACAGCTGATTATGCATTTTAAGCGCCAATCTTACAGCAGATGATCACTGGAGAGGTGCCCATATATTCATAGACCTTCACCTGGGATTTAGTCTCCTGTATATGAAAAAAGCAAAGAGCTTTTTGTAGTCTGTAGTGAAGTGGAAAATACCATTTTTTTTCCCACAGTTTTGGTAACCTGACGTTTAAAAACCTAACACATTAATGTCTTAAAAAAAAGAGAGAATAATTTAACTTGTCTTTTTTGATAATAATAATCCTTGAATCCTTTGAACTGTATTTAATGCCATTAAAAGTCCAAGAGCAAAACTGTGGAAAGCTTGTTGCCCTGTCTGACTTTCCTTGATATTAAAGTAATACAATACCATTCCCACTGAAAATTGCAAATCAGATCACATAAGCAAGTTCACAAAAAAGCAATTAAGATTCAGTGAAACATGTAATTTAATCAGACAAAAGTGAAGTATTCAGCCTTTTTTCCTTGACTATTATTCAAATGAAGTCACCATGCAAATAGTGATTTGACAAGCACACACCTGTCTGGAATGACGGACAGTGTAGGCTGATTGGACCCTTAACTACCGTTCACATTTCAGGCTTTCATAGTATGGTTTGGGCCAGTTTCAATCCAGGGCAACCGAGGCCCTCATAGCAAGAATCTATACCAAATTTGACCTGCAGATCTATTCAGAATATATAAACAGACTTTAATAAATTACTGTAATAAATAATTACTGATTGAACAATGACCAATATGCCAGGACTGTGGGGCTACACAGAGGAAACCTGCACAGTTCCAAGGTGAATATGCAAAACCCCTGCCAGGATTTGAACCAGGAACCTTGTTGCTGTTCCACTGTACTGGCCTCTGACCACTGTCAGTTTTATCGAAACAAGTTTAAAAGACAAGAAAATAACCAAAGCCAAGCACAGGCTGTGTCTCTGAAATCAGAGTCTCCAATAACATGAAGAAGAAAAGTGGTACCCGAGTAGGTTGTCAAGCCTTCAGTTGTTTCATCGCTTTTTCATTGAGAATTCTGCTACAACACTCAGCATCAATTAAGCTTGCCTTAAAACAATCCATATCAGTAAAATGTGTTCTTGTCGGACGAGGCATTAAGTCGATTCCTTCCAAATTACAACAAATTAAAGGAAAATAGACATCAGCTGCCGATATAATTAGCTTCACTAACTTCTAATTGTAAAAATAGACTACTGAGAGCAGTCTATTTGATGAGCGTCAATTCTTCAGCGGGGATTTGCTTGCCCACCTCTTCAGAAAGCTGTTTTGTGGTCTTCCACAGAGAAAGACAAAGTTAAGAAAAAAGGTAGCTTCATAGAATAACAAAAAGGATTGAAAATTTATGAGGACTTTGAAGTAAGTTTTGTGTGCCTTTTTTGTATGTATATATGTATGTATATAGACAGTTTAAATCTCATGCCATCAATTTTTAAGTACATTGACACATAGCGTAAGTTCTCTCTCACAGAGATCATTTAATGCTTCTGTATCGATCTGTACAGTTTCAGGTAATCCAGTTCTTAATTTTATCACCACTCAGGCTTTGGAAGAAAGGGCACTGGAAGTTCAAGGCAAAAATGGACAGAAACAGCAGCAACAAAACTCTAAGAAAAGGAAGCCCTGGACTATAAATTAAGTGGTTGTTGAGAGGATAAGGAAAAAGCTGAGCGCCTGTCGTCTCTCGTGAATGCTCCAGACTGCTGATCTAGTGAGTCTGTGAAGTCTGTCTTGAAGTCGAGTCCTATTCCTCAGAGTCTGTCACAAAGAGCCAATACTTAGTCCCATCACAATGATAGATGGAGGTATAATCACAGACTGACATCCTTGACTGAGAATCTCACTCGTAAAAACACTCGAGTCAGCTCGATTGATCATGCGTTTTTGGAGGCTGGATACTTGAGAGAACTTTGTTTGTGACAGATTTCCTTTGTAAGGTCATCCCACTCAAGCTAATGGCTGCTACATCACCAATCTGACCCACCTTTTAGACAGTTGGCTGTATGATAAGAACATGTTAAGGTTAAAAGGATTTTGTTAGACTGACTTTATCTGCTCCGGCTGCATACATCTGCCAAATCTTGACAGTTATAGATTTAGCAAAGCTTGAACAACATAAAGAGTAAAAATGACAATTTTTTAAGATTGGAGCCTTCCAGTATGTTATATTGCAGCTTTGAAAGCAATGATTAAGGGAAAATGAACAATTCGAAAGATTATAGTGAGCGAGAAAGCTGTAGTGAATCATTCTTGTTTGATGACTCTGTATCGATCCACTATGCCTCAGCAATGAACCACCTTTTGTGCTGTCTTGCAATGTAAGGCACAATCTCAAGAGACTGTGGATCAAAACTCACATGTGTTTACTATTGTGAAATATTAAAGTTCAGTGTCTTGAAATATTGAAGTAATTTGCAAACATAAACATGTCTGTTAGATTTGTGCACACTTTTCAGACTAAATAAGTGCAAAGGGCACAAATATCCTTAGAATAAGCAATATGCTACATAAAGCTATTAACTAATGGCTGCACTTACAGCCACACAGTGGTAATACCCACCATGTTAGGGTAGAGGCTTACAAGTAACATTGCATTCACATTTCTTTCTTTAAATATAGGAATTAATTTACAGGACAATAAATAACTGGTTTTGGTTTAGAATTCATTCACATACCCACATAACACTGTATTCTAAAATAAGTGCTCACATTTTAGTTTACACTGTTATGTGTGATTAATCTTTTGTTTTCTGAGTTACCTTAGTTGCAGCTGTTCCAGTCCCTTGATTAAGGAGCCAAGAGGTGGAAAAGGGGCGGAGCGAGTTTTAAAGGAACACTACAAATTGGTTCATGCCATAACTCGGGACCATGGGGGGAATTGGAGTTCATTATGTTAGGTTTAGTTAGGTTTTGTGTGTTTTACCCCTTCTCTTGTTTTTGTGGGCTGATCACCCTTTATTTAAGTTTCCCCTTTGTTTCGTTAAGTTAGGTCAGTTTGTTTGAGTTATCAGTACTGTTGTCAACTTTGAGTAGAGTTCTGTTATTTTGACCTCTTTTATGGGCCCAAGATTTTGATTCTTTTTGCATGATTTAACTAATTATGTTTTTTGGGTTAAATAAAAATCATTTTTTTGGACTTTAACCTGTGCCTAAGTTTCCTTCACTGCTCGGTCCATCACAGGCATTAAGACTCCAGCAGCTTCTGCCTGTGCTTTATTTTTATGAAAAAAATCACTATATAATAAAAAAAATAAAGCACCAAAATGTCACAGTATGGACCATAATAACATCTGCATTTCATAAAGTAAACACCTGCATTGTAATAAGTGAGCATAATTTAGTATAGATTGAGTTTAATACAAAGGGTGTCTGTGGTTTATATGGCTAACAGTTAATGTGGTAAAATACAAAAGCTGGTAGAGTAGACAGGAGAGGTCCTTTTGTCATTCACATAAACAGTGTTGGGAAGGTTACTTTTAAAATGTATTCCATTACAGATTACAGAATACATGCCCCAAAATGTATTCTGTAACGTATTCCGTTACGTTACTCAATGAGAGTAACGTATTCTGAATACTTTGGATTACTTAATATATTATCATGCTGTTTACAACTACATGAATGTACTATTGCTGTGATTTATTACTGTTACTGAAGGTCCGCGGCTCCGAACTGTAGTAAAGGGACCTCTGACTAATACGGTGGGTTCTGTGTCGGGCTCATAGCTGAAAACTAGCTTTACTTTGTTGTCTGGGTCAACTTTGCTAGCAGAGACAGAGAGAGGCGTTGAAAGGCTGCTCCAACGGAACTTATTGTTTTTGGAGGAAAACACGAACACGGTGTACAGTCGAGTCTTAATAGCTTACTTACAACTGGGCTCGTCAGGCACTCTTCTTGGCTGCAGTGGTTATTATTATATTTACATGCTTCCAGCTCCCGTTTTTGCTCACAACTCATACTTTTCCTTTTTCTCCCTCCCTCGCTCACAGACACATAACGTGTATGGCAGTCCATTCTCCCTGCAGCACGGACTACACTGCCTATGATGCTACATTCTTTAGAGCTATACCTGTAGCATTCTACCTATTAGCTTAGCACAACAACAACAAAAAGGCCTCTCTCAACCAGGAAACACGCAGAGAGAGAGCGTCACCCTGTAACCATGGCAACCACAACGCTGCCACCTGGAACAACAGAACGTAGCTGTCAAACAAAACCCAAACAGTCCTGACCCGCCACAATATGAAACAGGGAAGTACCGCTGTGTAATCCATTTATTTCAACAAAGTAACTGTATTCTAAATACCACCTTTTTAAACGGTAACTGTAACGGAATACAGTTACTCATATTTTGTATTTTAAATTCGTAACGGCGGTACATGTATTCCGTTACTCCCCAACACTGCTCATAAATCCAAAAAAGTAAAGTCTGAGAGCTTCGGTGTGTTAGACTTGAAAGTTCCTGGCTATATATCCTTGCTGGGGGCAGTCCATGCACCCCTCAAACCTGCAGAAGGACCTATATACACAAGTCATTCATGTTTGGCAAGGGTTAATGCATGTTCTTTGTTTCAAATAACAGCAGGAGTCAACTGTGTCTTTCCTGAAGTCTAAAACACGATTTATATTACAGTAACATCCAACAGTGACTCAATCCATGAATCAATCGAGCTTTATTAAACACTAAATGTCCAGATAAAAGACAAACACTGCATACACAAAAGTCATCGCATAATCGCACATTTTACTCCGTTAAAAGATTTCTCAAAAGAATTCCCGTGCAGCTTAAAAATGTCAGCATGGTGACCCTTTCCTTCAGATTTGATGTGTCTCATAATGGCAGTGGGTACTAATGATGAAGGAAAAAAAACTTACAGTGGCACAGGCCCATTTCATCCTCAATTATAAAGCAATGTGCATTTGCAAAATAAAAGCAGGCATTTATTCAAGAGCATAAAAAGTCAGATCAAAGGGAAGCAAGAAAGCAGCAAAACATGATAAACACAACAACTAGTCAACCTTATGATCCCGGAGAGGTGTTTGAAAATACAATTAAACACCAGGAACAAACCAACATGTCAATCAAAGCCTTACGTCTTTGAAACCCAGAAGAGAAAATGCTTTGTAATAACTCACTGAAGGCAGAACAGAGCTGGCGTATTTATAAATGTACTTCAGTTTTACTGGATAACCCCTATCCTTTTTTTAGAAAAAAGTGCTGCTGTTTCAGTTCTGTTTTCTTTGTAACAAAGCAGTTTTTTTTATTTCCGCACCAACCTTGAAGTATCATTTATTATTTTCCTGTTTGTTCACTATTTCTAATATCTACCTAATCCCAGTCAAGGGCAAAACCAGTTGGTGAAAACAGCCACTTAAGACAAATGACACATTACAGGGGCTTGAGACACAAGCATTTGACTCATCAGATTAATAAAATCATTAAACTGCATAAAAGCCCTTGCCATTCAACTCGGGTCCCCACAGTGTTTCACCTTGTCTGCTTGGCAGCGAGGTGCTCTCTGTCTTGTTGAGAAATGAGAGGAGGTTAGTCTCGGCTCTTGCAGCGCTCGACGAGCCTCTCCGCCGGCCGGCACGTCTGCCTCGCTCAACGCCATTGATTACCTGATGCAAGCAAAAGCCAAGTTTGCAGCTCTGATCATTAATCCTACTGCAGACCCGCTCTTAAACAACACTCCCCCCTTTCACTTCTTTCCCCTTCCTTCCCATTTCTGGCATTTATTGAAGCTAACAGGGGCATGGGCTAAATGAGGCCTGAGTGATGGAACCTTTGCCGACCAAGATTTTTCACATGCGGGAGGAGGAGTTTACCATCATCTGACAAGAGCTTCACATATTCATAATGCGTCATGGCATGGAGAGAAAATTCCCACTGAAATCAATAATTCATGGCAGTAGAGAATCCCTGCTAGAGCGGCTTTGTAAACTAATTTTAACACAGAAATGTAAAATATTCTTTTCACAAAAAGGTGAAGTGAAGCATATCAAGAACTGCGTGTATTTTACTTCTGTGAAGTAGACACCGAAGAATCCGTCAAAAAGCCAGTTTAATGGAATTCTTTACTGTGATTCTTAACAATAAGACACGCTAATCAAGCTACTTAACCAATCTGTAGCAAGCAAAGGAAATAAACGGAGGCAACAAAGGAGTAACAATAAGAAGATTTCTATTTTAATAATCCATAGGCTACTCAAAGTATTCATGTTATCTCTTGGGGAGGAAGAGCAAACTGATTTTATATGTATTTGTTGTGTTCTTGGAATTCATTTCAATTCAATTCAATTTTATTTATAAAGTTGCCTCAAGGCACTTTATATTGTAAGGTAGACCCTACAATAATACATACAGAGAAAAACCCAACAATCATATGACCCCCTATGAGCAAGCGCTCTGGCAACAGTGGGAAGGAAAAACTCCCTTTTCACAGGAAGAAACCTCCGACAGAACCAGGCTCAGGGAGGGGCGGGGCCATCTGGGGAGAGAGAAGGAAGACAGGATAAAACACATGCTGTGATGAGAGCCAGAGATAAATAACAAGTATGATTTAATGCAGAGAGGCCTATTAACACATAGTGAGCGAGAAATGAGACTGAAGAAGAAACACTCAATGCATCATGGGAATCTCCCAGCAGCCTATTGCAGCATAACTAAGGAAAGATTCAGGGTGACCTAATTCATTAGTATTTGGGGCCTAAAACTAACCATCAAGTGAAAGTAAAAGTAAAAAAAAGACACAACGCGTCCACTCATCATTGGACACCTTGTGTCCAATGAATGCAACACCAGTATTTGACACTATATATGAGAATGTGTTGGAGAACCAATGCTTGCTAGAGGAGCTAAGCAACCACGTATACATGGAAATGGACTCAAAACCCCATCATTGACTTCTTCAATAGCTAACATTTCTACTGCCAAGCTCTGCTGATCTGTGTCTGTGTGTCTGTGTGTGCCACTGTGTTAAACTGTTCTTCTGAAGACTCATACTCTAGCAGGAACTACCACAAAGGCAGTTAAAGAGAACTTTGATATAGCTTTGGTAAATTATCTGTCTTTCTGTCTCTCTGTCGGTCTATGGACAGGTTTCATCACAAAAGTATCACAACAGTGCAAGATGTAGAGACAAATCTTCACAGGTATGTAGTTCAACTCACAAATCAGTCTCATGGGTTGCCACGACAACATGTTAAAAGGCTCTGCAGCTGGTGTGATCACATCCCTGATGGCTGTGGTTCTTTTTGACTGCTGCTTTCTGAAGTTAATGTCAATGTCAGTGGATACTTTAGTGTATCTATTTTTTTTTATTAAATCATTGTAATCTCCCATTATTTTTAAAAGTCAAAGTCATAATGAAGCTCTCAGTGTTTAAAACATTTTATTATTGCAGGTGTTCCAGCATTACTCAGGTGTCTATTTTAAATCCTACCACATAGTTTGCCACTGAAATTATTTCAAGTATATTATGTCAAATTTGAATTTGAATTTCTAGTCTTATTTGTACACAGATGTTTCAGAGAATACGTGGTCATGACATTTAACAGGAACATTTCCTTTATCAAGTTTTACAAAACTATTTATTGGTAAAAGGTGTCGAAGCTCTATAACAAAAAAGACAGAAAGAAAAAGAAAAAACCCAGATGGTATACTCTTTAGTGAAAAAAAAACAGTCAAATTAACAATTGGACATTCGAGTGAAACGAAAGCAAGAGGAAACCCGGAAAGAAAAGAAAATCTGAGAAATTATATAATAGGAATAGTTTATTCACACACTGACAATTGCAGACAATGATATTTCATGGAAAGTGATGGCAAAATAAATAAATGCTAGTGCTGGTTAGGTTGTTTTTACACTGATAAAAACAATGAAAAAAAAACAGCCTTCCTGAACTCTTAAATAAATCAGCAGCTTGAAAAAGAAAATACAATTAAAATTAAAATAACAAATTAGTTTATTCTTGTGATCTTGAAATTAAAAGTTGTATTGTTTTAACTTCGGTTCAGAGTCAAAACATGTTCTGGGCTGTTGTTTTGAAAATGGAAAGAAAAAAGGAAAATTTTTGAATTACTCCATTACCCCAAGGAGGGCACCTTCAACACCCACATCAACACTGTAGCCTTGTTGCATGTCCTCAAAACCACAGTCAAATATGAGTTCTGTAACACCCCCACATCATGGTGGGTACCCTAACTGTGAGGAAATTTCACACCAGGTAATTATCTGCTGTTTTTCTTTGCCTTTGGGAGGAAGGTGGGCGATGCCGGCTGAGCAGAGAAGGGAGGGACTGAGGGGGGGTGAGGTCTCCCTTACACCCTTAGATGTGACGGTGAAAATTACACAGCCTCCTCCTTGGGCTTGGAGAGCCACCAGACCTCATCAAGCAGCAGGTGAGCGCTTTTTTGCATCTCTTCCTCAATGTCGTCCCATCCAGTATAAATAGAATAGTATGGCAGCACAAGTCACATCTCATTTGGTGTGTTGTGTTTCAGAGCACCTCCACTGAGACGCCGGGCAGCCGGGGCAGCTGGGAAAAAGCATAGCTTCGCTAATGGACAGAAGTTGGGCTCGAAATTTACAGTCCCCACTGAGAAACCATTCTTTGAGCCTTTCAGTTGTGCCCTATTGTGCACAAACACACAATGAAGAACACTTTGGACTCTTTAACACTTTCATGTTGGTGGAGAGGAGGCGTTATCTCAATGAAAGCAGCAATCTTTTTTACGTCCGCTTGCAGTGACAATCGGTATGATAGTGTTAGTTTTCTTATCAAACACAACTATAAATTTTTTTCACCAAATTCAGACACCAGAGCATGGAAAACTGCAGGGTTTTCAAGCTGCAAAATCAAACTGTTAGATTGGCCTCTGTGGTGAATTTATTAACAAGAAATCAATCAAGTTTGATCCCATTTGTATTTTAATCATGACATGAAATGAAATGTGATCGAAATGTTAATGACCTCATTAGTACACACGATATGGGGGCAAATGTATCAGCGTGCGAGCTCTCTGAACCTGTTTGATTTTGATGTTCCATTTCTCGTGACGTGTCTGCAAATCTAACAGGAAACACACCTCGATCAGCCTTTATCATCTGGGGTCAGATGACAGCAGGGTTGCAGGACTGCAGAGCTTTTTCATTCTTTGCTGATCAACGTGATGCTTGCTTTACATTCATAGTTTTGTCTTGAATTCTGGCTTTACTTTAAACTTTAGTTTAATCTAAAACTCCAAGTCAAAATATCATCAGTAAATAAGATAAACATTCAGTATTGTTTGAAATGCTTAAATGCTAACAGTAGCAGAAAACTGATTTATATGCAAGAAAAAACAGGTGAAGAAAATCTGTCTAACCCTGACAGCATTCCCAGTGATACAAGATAATTGGATTCCGTGTCTGTTTCTATGTTTAACTTTACATGTCAAGCACATTACATATAAAAATGAAAGACTACGTACGAAATAAAAAGTCAAAGTATCACATTGAATTAAAAGTTTATGTCTTGTAAGAGCTGTCCAGTTTGCAAAGTTTTAAAAATAATTGGACTACCTGCCATCTATCATCTCTACCTTGTAGATTACAGCATGTCATGCTATTCTTTAAAATGATTTCTTTAAACTCAGATCTGACTGAAAACGTTGGGTTTACCTTTTAAAGTGAATCATAGTTGGAGTAAAGAGCTGTTAGAAGTTGGTTTACCAAAATCAAGAGTGTTTTTATTTTCTAACACAAGCAGTGGAAATGACAAATTTTCACTACTAACATGCTTTAGACTGAGATGCACAGCTATTTGCTTCACAAAGAGAAGCATCTCTCTGATTACACAGTGAGTCAAGAATGCTTTATGAATGTGGATGTAGGCATTTAGGTGTGTTAGAGGACTATGGTCCTGAATTTACAGCCAAAGCAACTGAAGAGCTTTTCAGGGTGAAGGTGGACTATCATGAGCCAGCTAAGCTCCACTTCCACTTTCTAAAGACCAGTCTAAAGAAAGAATGAAGCCACAACAAATAGGAGCTGAAGGTGTCTGCAGTGAATGCCTGGGAGAGCATCAGCAGGGTAGATTCAAAGACTTTAAAGAAGTCTAAGGATTGAGGCTATTAGGCAGTCAGGATTTCTTTTTATTTTCTTTTTTCATTAGTTTTTTTTACAAAATATGATGATTTATTTCACTCCATATATGTCCAGTTTTTCTCTTGCAGTCCTTTCACTAGTGACCTTGGAAAATTAAAAAGTAGACGCAAGTAATGAAGAATTCAAGACTTTATTACATCTTGAATATGCTAAAGTGCAGACATGCTGAAGTTTCTTTGAAATAATATTGTTTGAGATGTGCTGATAACTTCTAGCAAATAATTATTCTTTAGAGTATTTTCAATGATAGAAATGAAATATCAAGAGTTTACAAGATGCCTTCTCTGGTGAAGCATATATAAGCAGCTAATGCCAGTGCTGAAAATCACAAGATCATAGTTTTTACCAAGACCAGTTTAAGTGCAGAGAATCTGTACACGTTAAAATGAGAGTGAAATCTGAAATAGCATAAGCTGCTGGAAAGATTGTTACACATAGTTTAGTGCATACAAGAAGCTGCATTCAGTATAAAGTGTAAGTATAGCGTATTTTGATTACACTCGATCAAATTCAAATAAAAAAAGTAAAACAATCAAACTGCCCAAAATTACATTATATTGCAGCTTTCATCTGTGTGTTTTCGGAAGAGATAGTGTTTGTGTCGTGTGCCACTGATAGCGGCACAAGAGCAGCAGAGGTAGAGTCAACAGCTGTTAAAAAAGACAGTGGTCATTTGGCATGTAATTCAAGAACACTCCACTACCTCCATGTCTGTGAAGGTTCTCAGTCATCCAGGTCATCGTAGTCTAAGGAGCTTGGAAAGCAAAGCATCTGGACTTCTTTAGGTTGCTTGAAGACGTTTCACCTCTCATCCGAGAAGGACTCTCCACCATTTGACCCTAGAACTGGAGAAGCTTCTCGGATGAGAGGTGAAACGTCTTCAAGCAACCTAAAGAAGTCCAGAGGCTTTTCTTTCCAAGCTCCTTAGACTCCACTACCTCTAATTTATCCACTTTCCTAGAAAAGATTCATTGGAAGCAGGGCTAATAATGGTATCAACGACTTCCACCATCAAAGAGGAAAATTTCCTGGAATAAGTCAGGTCACAAATTCTTGTGTATACAAGCCAAAAGGTTGGCATCAGAAAAAGTGTATAGTGCTAAGGGCAAATTAATTTCTTATCAAAAGTCATGTCTGAACAAGGAAAGGTTTGACAGGATGGTTTTCTTCAAAAACAGAAAACCTTAAAGATTCCAATCAGCACTGATAAGAAGTCAAGAGATACTGTCTCAGGCTTTCAGGCATTTTCACAGCTGATTCCTGCAAAACTTTAGATGAATAGATTTCACTATAGGCCAGGAGAAATGTATAAATTTGAAAGTTGAAAGTTGAACCAGAATCTTTGAGTTGGATAATGATTCGAAGCACTGGGGAAAAAAGAATGTCTCGTAAAGAAAAAAATAAGGATTTATGGAAAGGCCTAGTCCAGGGGTCGGCAACCTGCGGCTCTTTAATCCTTATACTGCGGCTCCGCGTGGTTTGGGAAAATAAATGACAAGTATTTAGCTGAAGTGTATTTTTTGTGTTAGTTCTTTTTAAACTTGTAGTTCTAAATTGGAAGATTATTGTGATTTTGAAATATAAAAATAAAATTATATTTTATTATTTTTCGTCGCTCAAAATAAGCATCACACTCGCGGAAGCCGGTGTACCCGCCGAAACGCCGTGCATTTACCGAGACTTTCAACTCCAGGTAGGCCAGTTATGAATCTTTGGATCCACATTATGTCGGCAGCTCCACCGCCAACTATGTTAAAAACAAACACCGCTCACGCCTCACAGATGACAGCTTACAGTCCTGCGTGAAGATGAAAGTGACTTCACTGTGCGCAGAGGTTCAGGAGCGGAAGTTCCATTGTAAACATATCACGGCAGACCCGACGATGTTTGCATGAACGCGCTTTTCGGCATGTCTTTATTGCCCACTTTTCACACACGGTTGCTGAAAGCATACAGCTGGCTGTAGCTTTTCAGCTCACAGCCCATAAACACAACAGCAAAGAGAGCACAGACTTTAAGGTGGCGAGGCGTGATTGCGTCCGCCTCCCATGCCGCGGCACTGCAGACCACGCCCCGCCACACACATTTACCAGGTAAAATAAATATAAGTAAATAAATAAATATTTATGCAGAATTTTGCAAATATTTATTTTTCACTTTTTTTAGTAAAAAGCCTGTATTTGTATAGCGCTTTACACATTCAGTCATCCACCCATTCACACACTGGTGATGGCAAGCTACATTGTAGCCACAGCACACTGACAGAGGCGAGGCTACCGGACACCTGCGCCACCGGGCCCTCTGACTACCACCAGTAGGCAACGGGTGAAGTGTCTTGCCCAAGGACACAACGACCAAGGCCATAGCTGGACTGGCCATCGGGCATACCGGGCATTTGCCCGGTGGGCCGCTGGCGATTTTTTGTTTTTATGGGCCGATCGATTTTTTTTTTTTTTTTTTTGGAAGGGTATAAACAATGAAAGGTGTTGGATTGGCCAATTGGTCATGATCGACTCTGGGCTGGACCAATTACAGCCGAGGAGTTCGGATGCACCCTCCCCCTTGTTTAGCAATCTTATAGGCCATCCATCGGCTCTTTGTTACTTCGGAAACATGGCTTAAACAATTTCCACGACATAATCCGATAACAACCGATCTCTTTACCCGTCGGCTTCCCGTGGCTGTCATGCAACAGGTGTTGTGCCAAAAAGTGATCAAAAAGTATTTGTGGCTTCCAGTGTTTTCCTTTTCGTAGAAACCGGGTCCAAATGGCTCTTTGGGTGTTAAAGGTTGCTGACCCCTGGCCTAGTCAAAGACAGATTTGATTCCCATTGAAATGTTGTGGGGGGTTTGAAACCAACCTGATCTCCCCGGAAAAAACCCCAATACCGGTCTATTCTTTTTAGGGGGAATTCAAACAGTTGTTTAGTAGGTGACTCCTTTCAGCTGTGTGAATATGTGAATGAAAAATATCTCAGCACCCCATAAAGGTGTGGGTTTGTGACAGTTATGAAAATGGAGAAAAAATGTGGTTAAGTTTTTTGTTTCTTTAAACCTACATATTTATTTTTTCATTTATTTATTTTTGCTTTTATACATTTTTGTACATGCTGTGCGAGTATATGCTTTAGTGTTGTTTAATTTCTGTTTAACTTGGTGTTTAAGCTGCTACAGTTTGTTTGATTGATTAATTGATTGATTGATTGGTTGGTTGGTTGGTTGGTCAGTCGGTTGGTCAGTTGGTTGATTGATTGATTGAGTGATTGATTTGATTTGCAATGCAATGGCACCTTTACTTTAACAGATAAACACACACACATAAATAAAAGCATCCTATCCATCCACACCGAGTCAGTTTACCCAATGGTTGCTGGATTCCTTTACCTTTCATTTGCTAAACACTGAATCTCACATTTTTGGCATGTATAGCAAGGAGCCAGTGGAGAGTTGAAACATCAGCCTCCATCATTATTTATATAGTAGGTGCAGAAGAAAACAGAACAATAGAGGACTCGCCAGCATCTCAAGAGGCTCCCAGCAAAACATGGATTAGGTGGAGATTATTAAATGTCAGCTCTTAAGACGAATACTTTTTACAGCCTCAAAGTAAATCAATACTACTTATCTTTGATAAAAGAGGCAGCGTAGATGTGCCAGCATAGGAGCCTGACAGCACCTCCTTTCTCTCTTTCTCCTTTAAACCTTAACTAATACAATTGCAAATGCACTAAGATAAAAAATATATCTTAGTGCATTTGCAATTTTTACATATATGTTTGTTTCTTTTGTATACTATGATGCAAAAATCTCTCTTTTCAGCTGTGGCTTCTTCTTCTGCTACCTGTCTCCCGCTTTGTTTTTCATTTGAAAATGGGTTTTGTAAATCAAATTTGAAAATTTGCTGGCCTGCTTCCAGCGTGCAACACAAAATACTCCAAATCAATCATTTTTGAGAGAACTCATTCAGGATATTATTGGGTATCTTATAATCTCTCTCTCTCTCTCTGTTTGTCTTTCCTGCCTGCCTGTCTGTCTGCCAGCACATATCTACATCACACATACACACATACATGTGTATATTATACACACACACACACAATAAATATATATATATATATGAAACAGTTTTTTTCTTAGTCTTAGATTCATGCCGTCCTAACACCAACGATTTCTCTGCACATTCTACTACATGCTGAAAAAATCCATTTTCTCAAAGGGGCCCAGATTGACATCTGCAAATATTGATGGTAAACAAACCAATCAGAACAGCTCTGTCGATGGTTATATGGAGCTCACTCACGGACCTCATCTCCTTGCTTTCAAAAACAAGTGCAAAATGCAACGTACTGCACCCGCTCCACATTACTCCTCCAATGATGTGGACATGGGCAGTTTGAAGTTTCGAGTGGTTCCACCCAAAGAGTGTGTGCCATTAATGCACCTTTTGCGCTGTATGCGTTCCAAAGTTTGTGTCTGTGTGTGTATGTGTGCATACATTTTTGTCCATTTGCAGTTCGCCCTCAGTGCTTTCACAGTGTCTGCATCCAAATCATAATTACAATGTAATATCACGCGTAAGGCAGTGCCCCCACTGTTGTTTCACTTTCTCCTCCTCTTCCCTTCTATGAATATCAAATGCTCTCATGCTGAGCTCTGAAAGCTGCACAGCTCTTTCTCCGACACACACGTGTGTGTATGTGTGCTTTAGAGGAGGGTGAGTAGTTGGATAGCACTTTTCTCTTCTGGCTTTGACAGGAAAAGCCAGCAGTGGGACCTCAAATTTAAAAATACGCATAGTTTCCCACTGGTCTGTTGTTATCCCTGTACAAGCAAGACAACCTTACATCCTATTCAGCTGTCCTCTGTTGGGTGTACATGATATTTTGTATTCATGTCACATAAACTGAAAAATCACAAAGGCTATCTCAGATGCAGTGTGAGGCTATATGCCAGAGTCTTGGCATGGCTGTGCTATCGAATAGATGAAGCCTGCAAGCTGTAGCTATGCCAGTGGCTTAGAAAAGAGGGCATCTGTCAAACGCTCACTCAAAAGAGCCATTCTTTGTGGAAAAACGAGCAAAATGCTACTAGTTTTATAAACGCAGTGTTTTTGTTTGTTGCTCAGTTGTCAGCTGTGTACAGTTCTGTGATTGTCGTTAGCTTTTCCAGCGTACACTCTCTGCTAAATTCAAATTTTCTTTTGATTTAAAGGGGTTTGTTCCCTCTGTGAATCCATTCTTCAAGCGATCATTTGAGTGATGTTGTCTTTTCAACTCACTAACATAGTAAAGGAAGAAAGCAGCACTTTCCCCCCACTTGGCTGTGTTTATTAAGTAAAGCACTAATTCAAAGAAACTGCCTCGAGCAGTAATATAAACAGATTATCCATTCAACTCTGGACCGGGGGGGTCTCTTTTATCTGCGAATCAGAAACGACAAACACATAGAACACATTTTGATGTTTGCTCTGCAGGCAACAAACAGATGCGACCACAAACAAATTCAATAATGTTTGAGGGCTAGATAATATCAATCCGAGGGAAATGGAAGCATGTTTAACTGTGTTAAAGTGGTAAGTAAGTAAGACAAAGCTATTTTATATAGGGATCAATACACATTTAAAATCACACATATAAGTAAGGGGCACGTCTGATGAAAAATGTATTCATGATGATTATACATCAGGAAAAAGCTGAGCTTATACTATTATTAATTATAGTAAAACATCAAGTTTTTCGCCAAGTAATTTTAGTATACACATAATTTAATATGCCATTAAATTTTAAAGCTTTGGTTTAGATAGATGTGTATATTTAATATATTGTTTTTTATTCCTCTAATCAAATTATCTATGGAAACCATACAAGCCACGACAGAAAGGAACCAACTGCTAGCTTGCTGAATTTTATGACTGCAAAGACATTAACTGAACCTTGGAGGATTCAGTCATATGACAGAAAAGCTGTGGTGCGAGTCAGAATTCATTTGGCTGTGATTCAGTGGAAAATGCCAGAATATCGCATCGGATTAATCTAATGAGGAGCATTACGAGGGAAAACATTCGCACTGTACTTGGCTGCAAACGTATAAACATTCTGGCTGTAATTCATTGCTCAACCTGCTTCAACTTTGGAACGTGCTCGATGGGAGACAACATGTTAATAATCATCTGCGCGTCCCCTAAAGCTGACTGAGTGATAAACTATTGCGGCAGCACCGATTGCACACAGGTACAGGGTGATTCTTCTGTCACTGCTCACACAAGCATTCTTCATTAGATATGGAAGATATGGAAAAATAAATCAATGCCACAGCATTCTCGACATTAGTAAGGTGTTTCTGCTGGCTGCTGTCTCATGGGAACGAGTGAGATGATGGCTGCAAATTAATTTGTGACACTCGGAATTGATTTTCTAATCCCGCATGGTATTTGATAAATAACCCTTCAGAAAATGAACACCTCAGACGATAAATACAGTTATTATCTCTTAGAGGGATAATTAGTGCTTCCTGCAAAGACAGAGCACCCTTGGTCCTCTGCCGCATCACTGCAACCCCAAGAAACACAACTAATAAAAGTTACATTACTCAGTGATCAGCAAACAAAAAGAATATAATATCGTTTCAGCTTCTGGTGACGCCAGGTCATTGGTCACAGGTGGTTTGGGAAACAGGCACACAAACAGCAGCAGCAGCTTTCCCAGAAGGTAGGAAAATATCAACAGTAATATTCAACCAATTATGAGGTGTGATTTAAAGATGAGTTATTAAACTCACCTGAGGGCACATACTGAAAAATAACTTTCAGATGCTGTTGTTAGACTGCGCCTCTGCATTCTCATTAATGGACTCGTGCCATATCCTGGCTATCTTAATTGAGACACTGTTTATTTGTTGTTTATCTGTTGGCACCAAAGTTATGAAGTCTAATAATCTGTAACAGTCTCATTAACTCTTATAGTTTTGTTAACTCTCTAATCTCACTTTAGGAACGACCACTTTAGGATGTCCAGTGGTGCAAAAATCGAATAAATAAATACATTTAAAAAATCACATTTTAATTAGATTCACAAAAGCACAAGATTGTTTATCTTAAAATGTAATACATTTGTTCATTTTGTCAGGTGTTTCATGTAGCGACCTCTACAGTTTTCTGCTATAAACCACTGTGAGGTTAACTCTTATGGTTTTGATTGAATTATCTGGGGTAGTGTGTCTTGGCTCATTACAATGAACTGTGAAAACCTAAACTTCCACTTCCATTATTGGGTCACAATTTTGAATTGCCCACTGCTTTGGTTTTACCGCAACTTGATTTCCATTTCTTTGACAGCTATTCTCACTGGTTAATACTAATACTGAAAAGAAATGTAAGCATTCACCCTAACTCAGACCAGTGTTGCCAACTTAGCGACTTTGTCGCTATATTTAGCGAGTTTTCAGACCCCCTAGCGACTTTTTTTCTAAAAAAAGTCGCTAAAAAAAGACGTGAAAGACATTACAAAAAACAATAATTGCTAAAAGAAATTTACTTTGTAGTTCTAAATAAATTCTAAATGCATTTAGGACGTTTTTTGCTCACTTTATGTCTCGTCCACGATGTTATTTCTCTCTCCAGCAGCGTAGGTTACAATTACATTAGCATGACCAATTATGCAAATTAGGTGATGACGTCATTTAGCGACTTCTAGCGACTTTTAGGACAACCAATAGTGATTTTCCTTACTGAGGAGTTGGCAACACTGACTCAGACCTTCCCAAAGTGTATCGGGGGTGCGGAGAGCCATGGCAGGGGGGACGCGGGATAAAAAGGGGGGAAAAAAAACAATTTGTCTCTATCTGCCATTTTGCAATTCATCTCATGTAAACAATAACTTGGCGAACAGCCTGACGTGAAAAAAGGCACACACCTTCGACGTTGCATGACGAACTCTGTATTCCTCGTCCACACATAAACGCAAAAAGGAGTTTTAAAAAAATCTCAGTTTTCGGTGATTCGAAACACCGTTTACGTGTGGACGAAACAGCTTTGTTTTCAAAAATACCCATGTAGGTGTGGACGTAGCGTACAAGAGTTAGTAGTTTATTTTACTACTACCTGTAATTTATTGCAGATTACTTGTATTTGCTTAATTGTTTACTAAATGTTTGAGGTGTGAAATAAAGTGCAATGGAGCAAAATATGGGTGCGTAAATGTTGAGTTATCACAGAGTTGTAAGATTTGTCAGACACAGCCCAACAAATTCCAAAATTAAACAGGTGGTACTATTTCTGATTGAGCATACTTGGCCTTGAAGTATAGTTGTAGCCTTTGATGGGTCTGCCTTTCCTTTGGTTTACTCACGCACATGCAGTCGAACAGGTGAGCAGGTTTCAGATAAATGGCGAAACTGCAGTAAAACGTCCTCAAATACTTTCTATGAGGCTCCATTCGAGGGCTTCTTGAGTGAAAAGAAGTTCTCGAATGCGTTAAGTATATGAATTCTTCTATTTCCTTGTTTAAAATTCATAAGGAAAAAATTCCACTTTGCCACTTTCGACACGGTGAGATTTATTCTTTTCCATCCCGCTTGCCAAATTATGCTTCTTATTCTAGTAAAGACTTTTACCTTAACACTAAATTAGTGTGTCTCATTCCTCCCCATTGCTACAACTATTATTTTACTCTCTGTGTTGTACAAAGTAGCAGACGAGAGCCTGTGAGGGGCTTTGCCCAAGTGGAATGGAGCCTCACTGACAGTATGGCATTCACTCTAAATGTAAATTAGAGGGTTTTAGGACTGTGCTGGTCAGGTAACATGCCTACAATACAATGTGCTCCTTTAGTCTGGACTCAAGAATGAAAAATGCTTTTACCAAGCAGGAGGTCCAGCAATTCCTATCACACACTAATTTCATATATGAAGGCATGCGGTGTAGAGACGAAGCACACGATGGGTAGGCAGAAAGGTAAGGATTCAGATGCAGACATGTGGAGAGATTTTTTTTTTACTGCAAGGGAAAACAATAAGGTATTCATCAGCACTTAAACAGACACAAAGTTTTCTACCCACACACTCTGACAAGAGTGTGTGGGTAGAAAACTTCTTAATGCATCTCTACAGAGATGCATTAAGAACAAGCCCATACTCTCAAAATGTCCTCTGATAAAAAAGCTCACTGCTGGTATTTTCAGATCACAGTAGGAATAAACACCGGTAACACACCGGTGTTTTAGTTAAAACTGGAATCTCCACTGCATCTCAAAAAATAACTCTTTTTGTGCGTTTTTATTAGAGTAGAATTGGAGGTTTGCAAGACTTTAGTTTATAATTTTGCTGAAATAAACAAAATAATGAAATTTCAATGTTACTTATGTATACTGAATTTGAGCCCAAGCTGGTAAGCTATATATATATATATATTAAACATTTAAAAGAAAACCAACATCACTGGTAATATGTGATGAGGAAGGCTAACTAGTATTCAAAACAATGCAAGAAAATAAATGTTATGAATACAGGTCAGTGGATTATAAAGTGCTTCACAACATAATCTGGATCACACCCAGCAGCTCAAAATCTTTTAAGTTGCCCACAAGACCCAAAATCTCTAAGATACATGTTGGCAAAACTAGCTCAAGAACTGGACCTCTTGACATCACATGGAAATCTTATCAGCTGAGGAATTAAATGCTGATTGTTCAAATGAAGAAGAGATCCTGTCCTGAAGGTGAATGTTTAAATTTCAAACAATAAAAAATAAAGAAATTTGTTATTAATTGCAAAGAACACAAAACCATGCCTTATAATTATTTTTAATTGCGTGACAGCCCCTTTTTGTATTTCTTTAATTACATATTTGATCAATCGGTGTGTGTTTGGAGAAGTTTATCTTCCAGTTTGCAGTTGGTGAAACTATTAAAAGACTATTCTTGTTTAATTCCCTTTTAATTCCTTATATTTAGCATACTGACAAAATAAATAGAGTGCAATATATTAAAATATGTGCTCTGTTTCTCAGAACATATTGTGGTATTCTGTTAAGCTGGACATCTGTTCATCCTGAAGCATTTTATTTTAGAGGTAACATTGCAATATACCTTGTAAGAAGAAGAAATATTTATATGTAGTTCTTTTCAGACACTTTAAACTGCAAGTTGAGTTTAAGTTTTTAATGCATGTTAGACATATTTAAACGGTATTATACATCATTAGTTGTTTTTCCAGTGATGCCCATTTAATAATGGCTGTGGGAATTTTGCTTGAGCAGAAGTTCAAATTTGATCAAAAAAACTTTAGGTCTTTATTATTCTAGTCACTTTGTTGGAAGTATTATGTTGTCATTCTGGCAATATCTCTTTTTTTTTTGACCAAACTATTCAAACTATTCAAAAGAACAATGGATGAAAAGAAGAGAAGGTTATGACGAGAGCAGTAAAGTGGGATCATAGAACTGAAATGCAGTTTAAATTTTGATAAGGGATAATGTTCACCGACTGAGATGCAGGAGATAGCGTTTTGAAAAGAAAATACATCTATAGATTCAAGGTGACGATGCCATATCATTGTAAAACTGGAAAATATTGTACACCTATATGTTGTCATGGATTTAAAAAAGAAATTACTACAATAATCATTTCTATTATTATTATGAATGAAATGCAAGAACAAAACAAGGAACAATGGGTTGGAAATTAGGTGCAGCACATCAGTTTCATGCTCCATACTGGAACTAAGGTAAATTGCATTGTACTTTTTAAATAAATTGAATTTAAAAAGTGCTTTGAGTGCTCAGGTATGGTAGAGAACCAGCCCATTTAACTCTGCTGTCTCCCAATGCTTTCTCTGTCTTGAGCCATGATATGTTTTCATCTATTATTTTGTGTTGTCTTTCTTCTTCTTCTTCTTGTTAAACCTTTCTTTTGTTTTTAAGTCATTTCATTGTGGTCAAGATCTATTTTTCCAGAGAGTGCTGTATAACCTGGTAATAATATTTTCAAATCTATTCTGAAAGATACAGGGAGCCAGTGCGGAGATACTAATGTAAAGTGCTCTGTATGCTGGTGTTGGTTAGAACTCTGACAGCTGTATTTTGTTCCAGTTAAAGCCTGCTTATTGATTTTTCAGGAAGCCCAGTTAAACGAGTATTTCAGTGGTCAAGCCGAGAGGAGACGAGGGCATAAAAAGACAACTCTGAACAAAGACACAGAAAACATACAGAGTCCACACAGGATGCATCCAGTATGTAAGGCAAACTATTGAGTCCCTATAGTCATTTTTCTCCCTTTACTACACAGCAAAATAGCTTTGCTGCAGTTTAATGAACTACAGTTAGAACAAATAGCATTTCAAGCTATAAGGGGGGTAGACTGGGGTAGTAATATTAGCACAGCTGAGTATGAGAACCTCAGGTTTTTGGGGTTTTGCACTTTTCTGGTATCTTATTATCAGTGATGCCCAAAACAAATAACTGTAGTTGGTAATCGTAGACCAAAGAATATAACTCCTGATTTTAGTTTTCGTTAATATCAAAGCAATTAAAAATAGCTGTCAGGGCATTTAGTGGTGCATAGCGAGGAGTATCTGCTTACATAATTTTAGTAATGTAAAGAAAATTGGGATCATAACTCACTTAATCTCTCACTGAATCTTTTCTGTGTCCAGCAGCTTAAAGACTAAGGTGCATAATATGTAATTGCAACATTCACAGTTGACCTCGCAGGCTCTTGCTTCATGTCATACCCCTTTTTCTTCTGCATTTACTGGCTATCTCTACTCAAGTTACAAATGAGCATATTAATGAAACGTGTCAATTAAAATCTGCTCCACTTTTTTTTTTAAAATAATAGCTCAGCTGAGCCTGGAATCATGAATGGCATGTAAATACTAAAAGGGGGTCTAATATAATACATGACTGCTCCACTGTATCTTTGCATAGTCACAATTAAAATAGGGAGAATTCAACAGGCTCAGATATGGGAATTCTGGAGGGCTCAATTTCAGTCTTATTTCTTATTGGTGTCTACCACGCTGACTGCTAGACTAATAAAAAGGGAAATGCATCAATGAAGATTTTCTGAAACATCAAATCTGAGGGATCCGACTGGTTCACTGTCAGCGTGGCTTGGAGGTAAGCACGATTGGGGGAAAAAGAAAAGTTATTTCTCTTAGTTAGTTCTCTTGATAGACTTCCCTCATCCTAGAGTATCCTCTATTGTATATAGCAATTCTGGCTGCACCAATGGTAATGTTATAGTTACTTTTTCAGAGTTGAGAGACATACAATATGTACTTTTTACAGATGGTTCCATCATTGACAGATCAGAGCATGGTGAGGTTCCCTGAGGGCAGGACTGATATATTTAAAGATAATCTGCCTGTGCTGTAAAAATGCATTGTGTGATGCAAACAAATGATGAAAAAGCAGTATGCTGAGTAGAAAGAACAGAGCTTTAATGCAGCAGAGGAGGCTGGCAGGCAGGGCAATGACCTTAACTGCAGGTGTTATCCTGCTGAGGGGCGGGCGGGGCGCAGGATGTGAGGGTAATGGAGGAGCTGAGCCAGGTAGGAGCCAGCCATGTGCCGGTGGAGACACGTGCTTATAAATGTTGTATGCGTGTGTGTGTAAATGTGTTTTCACAAGGGGTAAAAATGGCAGCACAAAACATATAGACCTTCGCTGGAGGCGCCCGCATAGTGCTGGGAAGGGAGGCGAGTAGGGGTAGACCTCATTCCAGTTGCCATCAGAGCACCACCTGCAGGAGAAAAAAACTTAAAAAAAAAAACTTCTCAAACACACATATACACAGTGTCCACTGGCACAATGATTTACACACACACACACACATACATGCTGAGGCCTCCTCTGGGCACCTTTTTTCAGGCTGTCAGTCTGTTGGCCCCCCTCCCTTTTTCAGCCCATTGGACGGCATAGGAATTTTAACTTGCAGGAGGCACCTAGATGGGACATACACAGCGTCAAGTCTGAAAAAAAGCAAATTTCCCAACATAAACAGCCTGTGGCTAATCTTAAAAGCTCAAATCAAACTCTAGGGAGTATCTAATACAAACACAAGCTTGTTGTGCCATGCTGTCAAATGAATTATATGTATTAAAGTAGTGCTCACAGACAAAATATATAAGCAACAGAGAAAATTAAGTTTATATAAAACATATACATTAGACTGTGAATAGGTAGAATATCACAACTTTAAATAGCTATAAGTAAACGCCATAACTGATTGTTCTTAAAGGGAACGACTGAATAAATTCCCTAAGAGGACAAACTGTAGCACGCACCACGATGGAAATATATTAGTTTTTACTCTCATTTAGGATTGTGCTGTTTGTGCCAGTGTGCATGTGCAGGGTTATTGTTGCAATGGAAATCAAAAGGGTCAGGTCCTCCGGGTTCCTTTGATGGGAAGAAGGTTTAATCCAAATTTATGCAGCTCAGGTAGAGCTTTAGGTCAAGGACAGTGTGGGCTCGGATCTGACGGCCATGTTGTAAACAGAGCAGCCATTTACCTGCCAATCACCGACCCATCGCTGAAGGACCGGACACGGATCTGCAATATCCACAGTCAGCAGGCAAACAAGAAGTGTGTGCATCTACGTGAGTGTGTTTGTGCACGCATGTGTGTGCAGAGAGAGAGCTTTGCATCCAGAGTGCTTTTGACCTCCAGGGTGAGACAATTTGGAGTTCCTTCGAGCAGTATGAGTGGAGACGGCGTGGCAGACCTCACTGGCCCCGTCCTCCTCTATCACACCACCTCTTAGTCCTAATCAGAACCGACATATTGTCTGTCTGTCAGTTCATTCAGCGGCCATGTTGGCTTCAAAGTTTGCACTATTGCCAGAAATTGCTTTCTGAGCTAGGGGATGAAGGACAAAATAAAGAGTTACAGCATGTGACAGAAGAGCTATGAATTTCCTGTTGTGTTTTAAGGCTTTGTAAAGCGGCATAATAGCCGTAATGCTAAAAATACAGATATGAAGAATACAGCTTGCATAAAGGCTCTGAATTTAATGATATTTGCATTAAATTCAATAATGTTCCCATGCTAAATTAACATCGGAGGGATCTCTCCAGCTTCACTTGTCTGGCCATGATTAGTTGATGGGATTCATTAAAAAAATCCAAATGCAATATGCCTTCCATACATTTTCAGAGAGATGAGTGACTATTACTAAGAACCCAGTAAATAAGAAAAGTAACCTTTCTGTAGATGTAATAAAGGCTTTATCGAAGCTGGAGCTTTTAAATCATTAGATGAGAGCCGAGCTCTGTGCTTTGTGATATTTGCATTTTTATCTTTGATTTAAATTCTCGAAAACCGAATCATTTCATTTCTGCAAATGTGGGCCATTCATAAAGCTCCTGCATGATGAAGCAGCTTTCCATAGGCAGAGAAAGGACTAATGACCAAAGGTACTCACTGATTTTTATGTATTTTTTATATTAGGGAGATGCTTGTTGCAGTGCAGAGAGTGACAAAGTGTGCAGAATGTTATTCCCAAAAATCCCCACAGTACCAGTGTACAAGGCACTAAAGTTGCATGAGTAACACAAAACAAACTGCTAAATAACAAATGTTTTTAGTCCACTTGCAACTACAGAATGAAAACTTTAAAGCAAATTCATTAAAATGAAGCAAAATTATTTATTTCCTTCAGGGGGGATTAGTAAGAAAATGGTAATGGAATTTATTATAACTGGAAATGAAATGTTCTTCTCAATGAAGATGTCGTAACAAAGTTTGGAAGTTTTAAGTGCCCTTCTTCACTCGAACTAAAACAACATTCAGTCATTTCTATGATTTACTGGGTCTCAAAATCAAATTGAGATTGCATATCTGTATAACAGATCTAGTCATTATTACCGTAGAGAGATACAAGGACACCGACTTCCATTCTCCTACAGCTCCAGTACAGCTTTCATCTCAATGTGATTGCTCAATTGCATGTTTATCATCCATGACATTGGCGAAATGTTTCTTTCTCAGAGTCACCTCATAAAACCCTCATTTACAAAAGTTTAGCTGAGATTAGTCCATTAGCCAAATTACCTAGCCAAGCAGTTGATTTCCAGACGCAGTGTCTTCAATCTGCAGCACAGCATGGGATCTCGCTCTCAGAAGAAATAAGAGGGTAAGTGATAGACAGAGGAAGAAGCCCGGAATGCCCAGAAAACGCTTGTGCCGGGGGAGCAATCTCTAATCTCTGCAGCTGTGTGTGAGTCACCCAACCTTTACCTTTTCCATGGACTCAACCTTAAGGAGTAAAACACGCATTGCTTATAATGTCAGCTACCTTCATAAAAGCCAGACCAACGTGCTTCTTGCACTTAATTGAAGGCTCACAGATGAAGTTCATCCCGAGTGTTCTTCGGGGTAAGTGTCAGAATGATGCTGGGTGTATGCGGCATGGATTTCGGGCACTTCTTTGACTACACGTCTGATTCCTGACCACATGTATAAAGTGGGAAGGGACACTTGAATGGGGTTTCTTAAGGGCTCTCATCAGAATATGTCTCAGTTTGGTTGCCCTCATATTAAGTCAGTAAGTCGGTGTTATTGCAAAGGCACAATCAAAACCTCGCCTTGCCGAGTCTCAGCGCCCTTTTCGTACTTTTTCATTATCGCTCAGCGGCTAAGGAAGAGATTAAAAGGCATTAATTCAGAAGGACAATTACTCAATTTTCTTTCCTCAACTTCCATTCAATTTCCCCTTCCTGCTCCGCTCCTTGGGACAGGTCTTGTGTCTAAAATAAGGCTTGACCCCCTATTTAAATAAGTTAATGCTGTGGAATGTTTACGGGTAGAGAAACGGGGGGGAAGGCTGTATCAGTTCCATACAGTTGGCTCCAGGGAGAATTTGATTCCTTTTCATCTGTCACTCTCAAGGTGTCATTCTCCACCCCAGGTTGTTATCGGAAAGCGGGCCCTGACAGCTTCAAGCCGCTTCCTCAAGGAAAAAAAAAGAAAAGAAAGAAAGAAGAAAAAAACACGTTGCAAAGCTCAACGATGAATGCATGTGGAAGGAGACAAAAATGACATATCGTTTGCGCACAGACGTGGATTGATGCTGCATTACACACCTCTCTAATAAACAGAAGAAACCAAAGCACATTGTTCACTTTGTGTTACTCAAGGGTAATTCTTTGATTAGTTTGTAAAGTCGTGCTAATACCCACTGTAAGTCCTATTATAGTATTATGACATGCTTACAAGTCCAACACATACAAAGGCATTCACTGGGTAAGTCAGATTTCTTAGCGGTACAATTTCTCTCTGAATTTCCATTATTGACTGAAACCAAACAGCTGTCCCATGCGAATAATCTCACTTATCCATCAAGGGCATGCAAAATAGTGAACCAATATGGCCTCTCAGTTCATTCTCAAGCTAGACACTAACCTTGTATTTGTGTCATGTAGCAATTTGCAGGTAGCGTACAACGGGGATGCTAAGCTTCTTTTGGTAAAAGCTGCATCCATAAATAATGCTATAAGTAAAAGACTAAAGATGTTTCAATGTCACAGTGTACTGTAAGTAAAATAATAAAACAAAATTAACAGCTGGGAGCAGAATGAGTAAGAATAATTGTCCTGGGTCAAGTCTAAACTGTATAAAGAATTTAAACACACAAGGAACACATTTCTCTGCTACTATAATATGTCATCTCATTGAGAAAGTGGAAACATTTTTATTCACAGAGTCCATCTCATTTGCTGTGAGGGCTGCACTGATCAAAATGCAGTATATTGCATCAATCACCCTTGGGAATCCCGCGAATTAATTCCAGCACACTAAATATGCATCACATTGCATTCATTATTGATAACTACAGTCATCTGATGTAAGCTACCTGAATAGAACAGAAACAGAAAGCCTGCTTTTAGTTACAGACTGGGCATGAAGCTTGAAAATGCAACAAATATTTATTCGATTTCCGATCACCAGTGTGAACTGTCATAACATCAGTGCCCTGCTGAATCCCTCTGCTGTCTGATAAGAATTTAATAGCATGCTTCTGTAATGTTCTGTTAATAAGACGTATATTTGCAATGTTTTTGAACAAATAATGGGGTTTTAGACATAAAATGCCACAGCCTGAATATAATCCTCTGTAAAGCAGTGTAGGCTTAGTGACTGTGCAACTGCACCTGATTATAAGTGAGCCACAAATCCAAGTGAAGAAAACCAGGGTTAAGTTCAGCGTTTGCTTGCTCAACATAACTTGCTAAGGTAACACTGATTGTCACTAATCTTAGAGCGCTGCCAAAGGTCAGCGACAAATGTTGTAGCGGCGTCAAAACAGCAGTAATAGTTGCAACAACAGGGATGCTCCTGAAACTGTCACATATCCATGTGTGCAACTGTTTTGGGTGGGGTTTTTATGGTGGACGTTTTGCTCCTTCAAGTTTAGAAATGCACACAATAAATCTGGCTAACGAACTAACAGTGGTTTGCCAGTAACTCAATGTGTCTTTGATTGAAACACTTATGTACGTTACTTTATTCAGAGCTACTGAGTTAATGTTGTAATAAAACCGCTACTAAGTTCAGAAGTTTGATCATTTAGATTTTTGAATTCTGTTTTGGTGCTCCCTTGATTTCTCATCCAAACTTCCAGCTGAATTGAAAGGTTTATCATGAATTTAACATCAAAGTTAATGGTCTTGGAAATGTCTTACATGATGTGTATTCATCCATCTCTCTTTATGCACATTTTCAATTTCAGCATGATGCACCGTAAATGAAGCTTTCACTCTGCCAGTGAAATGAAAAATGCTTTGAGCTTGTTTTTTTCTTGACTTTACTTTTTTACATCATCCTGCCATGCCATCCTCTTCTGAAGTACACAGTCAGTGACACCAGCTGTTTATCTTACCAAACCAACTCCTATTTTTTCATAAATATATTATTGTACCATGTATTTTTTTTAAAAAGCAGGGGATGAACTAAATTTGTATTTTCTTTGGCTAGTTTTCTTGAAGTATGGCTACTGTTGATGGTAGAGAAGAATGGAAACTTAGGAACATAATTATGTTAGCTATAAATCGTTTTTGGAGTATAATAAAAACATAACGGTGCAGTTAATGGTGTTACATTTTTATGGACATTTTGACTGTATTATGGTAAATGGACTGATTCTTATATAGCGCTTTTCTACTCTCCCGGAGTACTCAAAGCGCTCTATACAACACGCCACATTCACCCAGTCACACCCATTCTCACAAGCACTACCTCTATACTTAGTGCTTTCTAACTACACTCACACACATTAATACTCTGATGGATGCATCAGAGAGCAACTTGGGGTTAGTATCTTGCCCAAGGATACTTGGCATGCAGACTGGAGGAGCCTGGGATCGAACCTACAACCTTCCGATCAGTAGGTGACCTGCGCTACCTCCTGAGCTACAGCCACCCTTATCAATCATATATTTTATAGAGGTAAAGTCCTATTGCTGTGGTGTGCTGGGGGAGCAGCACAGCAAAGAAGGACTCATCCAGGCTGGAAAAACTGATCAGGAAGGCTGGCTCTGTGGTCGGCATGAAGCTGGACACTCTGGTGTCAGTGGCAGAGAAAAGGACACTAAAGAAGCTGCTGGACATTATGGACAATGCTGGGCATCCTCTGCACACGGCCATAAACAACCAGAAGAGTCTATTCAGTGACAGGTTGCTTCTCCCAAAGACAAGAACCAACAGACTTAAAAACTCCTTTGTCCCACACGCCATCAAACGGTTTAACTCCTCTCTGGAGGGGAGAGGGAGGGGAAACAGGAGGACAAAGGAGGGGGGAACAACTGAGCTGTAGTGCCTCTCCACTTCACTGTGCAATTACCTTTTGTGCAATACTTTTTGTTAATAATCAGCGGTGCAATAGACTCCATACTTGAAATGTGCAATTCACTTGTATTTTTATTTTTATTTTTATTCCCATTTATTCTATTTATCCTCTTTATATATGTGTATATATATATATATATATATATATATATATATATAAAATATTCTTAACTCTGTAACTTCTGTCGGTGCTGTGCTTTTTGGAAACCAAATTTCCCAGAGGAACCCACCCGAGGGATTAATAAAGTTTTATCTATCTATCTATTAATTGAATAAATCAAAAATGTTGATTGCACCAAAAACACAGTTTGTTTTTTAAATTAAATCTATCTTTAAGGAGATGAAACAAACCTGATCTGCAATGATATTAAGATAGGAGTACATAAAGAAATCAAGCTGTCATGACAGTGGCCTTGTCCATGTTTGGCACATTTGTGGTCTGTGTGAAATTGTCTGCTATTCAAGAAAGAGAATGTCTGCTTCAGCAGAGAATCCTTTTTCTGCCCTCCCTGACACTTCCATTCCTTCTTCATATCTCTCTAGAAAAAAAGAAAGAAACAGTGACATGAGAAATCCCAACACCCAGAGATTGTAATAATCTCTTTTTTACATTCTTCGACTCTAAATATGTTCCTATAAAACAAATTTATGGTAATCCATTGCTGTTGTCAAATCCACATGAGGGCAGCCAAACATGTTTTTTTCTCTCTATTCTATATAAGTATAGAAGCACAACAGCATTGGACTCTGTAATAATTACTTCAAGCACACTATTTGTATTCACATTCCTAAGCAGTCCTATTTGGATTTTGGATTACCGTATCACTGCAGTGATTTTGAAGTTCACATAATTCAAAAATCCCTGGGTCTAATTCCTTATAGTGTAAGATGAACACATGCTAATCTGCTTTGATGTTCTAGAGATGTATGTAGATATGTATAGCTCACACAGCACACTCTGGTCTTAGTCACAGCCAGAAACTAGCAGACTGGGGGAATCAACATACGAGGATTGTTGTCTGTTATTAGTGGAGCCATACTGTTGTTGACTTGGCAGATTATGGTTATAAGCTCAGATAACCATGTGCAGCCAAATGTGTCAATGCATGCAGTAGCACAGTCTCCAGGAAGTTACTGGTCCCAGCCAAGAAATAAACCGGTATATAATTTTTGTGTCAAGGATTAAAGAAGCACTTGTAAGGTGGTTAAGTTAAGCTAACCTAAAATAGCGTTCACACAAACCTCTCCAAAATTACAAAAGTGCCTTTTATATAAGGTGCAATTTGACTGATTTTATCTGTAATTTCACATTTGTATCACTGAATCATCCACAAAGACACAACTTCACAGTGAACATCAGTAGGTGGGTAGAAAAACAAGTGTTGTGTGTTGTTTTTTGTTACTGATAGCGGTCTGTATAAGTCTTTCTTCAGAGTTTTTCATGTACCTGCCACATCAGACAGTGAGATCCACATAAACAACTTCAAAGCTGCAGAGTTATAAAAACTATTTTTTGGAATACTTAAATGCAGCGGAGAACAGAGTTGGACAGAAATGGCAGGATCCAATCCCAAATGTACTCCCTATGTTCTTTTGAGCTCTCATAAAATAACAACACAAACTACAAGTCAATCAACTACTGTCATGGCGGTAATCCCAGAACCAGAAGGTGAATACCAGAGATGATCAATCAAGGTGAAGAAGGAGTTTTATCTGGCTTGGTTAGCTTGTGAGATTCCAGAGGCAGCTGACAGATACTCACACAAGTGGAACGCAGCTCTAGCAGTGGCTGATGCAAAAACTCAGGTGTGGGAGGAGTTCCGTGAGACCATGGGACAAGTCTTTCAGCTGGTTGTAAAGCAATTCTGGCAAACTGTCAGATGACTCAGGAGGAGGAAAAGGTGCTCTTTTCTTTTCCTCTTCTCCTACTACAACTGAGGATCAGGCAGTGGAAAAAACATTTCCAACTCACTCAATCCCACTTCTGTAATGGAAGCAGAGGGTATGAGGTGTGCAACTCACTATCAATTCAGTTCAGTTAATTTCAGTTCCATTGACGTAGGACCAAATCACAACAGCAGTCACTTCAAAATGCTTTATACTGTAAGGTGTAACTCTACTGTAATACAGAGAAAGCCCCAACCATGAAATGATTGAACAAACACATGGAAATCTGGGAGATCCGAGCTGGTGTCTCTGGACTGGCAGACTGAGGTGGTGGTGCCCCTGTTTAAGAAGGCGGACCAGAGGATGTGCTACAACTACAAGGGGATCAGATTCTTTAGCCTCGCTGGGAAAATCTATGCCAAGCTAATGGACAGGAGAGTCCATCTGTTAGTCGAACCTCAGGTTCAGGAGGAATCTAGTCTCAGAATAATGGAGCGACTGTTGTTTGTGGGAGTTTTCCCAACCAGTCTACATGTGTGTTGTGGCCTTGGACAAGGCATTCTACCACCGTTGGGAGTGCTTCGAGTGTATGGTATGTGTGGCCCATTGTTATGGGCCATTCGGTTTATGTACAGCTACTGAGAGCTTAGCTTGGTTTAGATTGCCTGCAGTGTGTGTTGGACTCTGCCAGGGGAGCCCATTGTCACTGATTCTGTTCATAATTTTTGTTGACAGAAGAGAGGGGCTCTACTTTGTGGTTCGTTTGGCTTCATCAGATGGCGATCTCCAGCTTGCAACAATTCCAAGTCCAAGACCATGGTTTTCAGCTGGAAAACTGCCAAGTTACTACCCCAGGTGAAGACAACAACCCAGCAAGGGGAAAGTGCAGCATGAGTTTCACAGACAGATGTGTTGGCAGTGATGCAGACACTGCACCAAAACTGTCAACCAGTTATGTCCAACCCTTATCTGAGTAGTGATGAAAAGAAGAGGGTGGCTGGGTGCTTCCTTAGAGATCGGGTGAGGGGCTTGGTCATTCAAGAAAGACTCAAATTAGAGCTGCTACTCCTTCCCATCAAAAGGAGCCGGTTGAGGTGTTTAAGCATCTGAGTAGGATGCCTTCTGAACAGCTCCTAGATGAGGTGGTTTGGGCATGTCCTACATGGAGGAGGCCCTGGGACAGATGCAGGACTTAAGAGATTAGATCTCTCTGCTAGCTGCTAGTGTCCCCCCAAATGTTGCCAGGGTGAGGGAAACCTGTACTTCTCTCTGCTCAGACTGCCCCCCCTGCAACCTGAATCCAGATCAGTAGTACACAGCAGTGTAAAGCTACTTCTTTTACATGGGATAAATTTACTTGTAAGATCACCTTACAAGTTAAGTCGATAATGTCATTGACAGATGGAAGATAAAAAAAAAATAGTGGATTTCTCTGCCATCGAACATTGTTTGAAACATTTGTGATAATATAAGTACACACTCCAAACGCTCACCTGCCTGTATGTCTATAAGTGCCTGCTTGTTGTACACCCATTTGTTCTTGTTTTTGTGCTCCACTCTGCCTCCCCTTTTTTTTCTGTCTCTCTGGTGTCAGGGTGATCTGCTACGCCGAGCAGCTGCAGTCGATCTCCAATGATAAAACATGGCCTCTGGGCTAACTTACTGCTTCAGTGAATTAGCCCATTCAATAACTATGTGTAAATTCACAATTTTGCTTGTAGTCATTTCTAGGAAAACTGAGAAATGTTACATTTTGTAACTTTAACCCAGTGCTTGGTGGTATTATTGTGCGCAATTTCATATCAGTCTTTGTGTACAAAGTAATTGATGGTTGTGAATAGTCAATGTGTGTTTATGTTTAAGGATGCTGCCAGAAGTTCTACAGTGGTAGTTTTTACATGCACCTGAGCTGTGTATGTACTCGCTACAGATACTTCTGCTAATAGGTTTCTTGCGAGTGGCCCTGCTGCTTCTCTCCAAAGGTAATATGTCACAGTCCAAGTCCCCCTGGCCGTGCGGCCTGTCTTACCGCCATCTTGCAGCACTCCATCAAGTCGTCCCTCTGCACAGACTAGCCTCTGGGGGAGACGTCTACCCAGGAGTGTCTTTTGGTAATGCAAGATAGAGATATAGGACTGCAGTGGTGTGTGTGTGTGTGTGTGTGTGTGCGTAAAAGAGAGAGAGAGAAGAACCACTGTGAGGCTTAATAGTGTGTACAGCAAGCATTTGTGTGGTTAAAGAAACCACTTCCCACAAATTGCTCTCTCTTCAAGCGAGCATGTTACTTTGACTGTCAAATAAAAGAAAGAGACAAATCAAATAGGTCATTATTGTAAGTACTCACATTCAAAACCATATGCTGCTGTATTTTTATTCTTCTTTTTAAAATCATTTGAATCCGTTTTACGGTAATTTAAAAACAATAAAAACACATACGCAATATGTAACAAACAAGGACTCACCTAATTGCTTACACGTGTGCCGTGACCTTTCCACAGCAAAACCAAACATTAGCAACTGACATAAAAGTGCACACCATTAACACATCACACCACTACATTCAGTAGAAGTGGAAGTGGATCTGCCACTATTACACCGCCAGGTTTTCTGGTAGGAATACAAGATGAAAAAGGGGCGAGACGGCTCAATAAGCCTGCAACAAACATTAGCAAATCCTATAATATCTCCAGTTCACCTATTAGCTGGATCCAATACAAATCCCTGTACAAAGACGAGGCAAAAATAGCAACACAGTAAAAAAAAAAAGAGGAAAACTAAGAGAGAATATGCCTATCAAGCAATGCAGCGTCTTGCAGCCAAGATCTAGTTCCTTAGACAATGCTATCTCAAAACACCCTGCAGTTGTTTGCAGTGTACTTTCAGTACGCACTCTTTGTTATGCCTTTATTGTGATAAGCTCCAGCAAGTTTCTCCAACCTACACAGCCTGGACGACAGGTTGCTTGCAGTGCTTTTCAGGAGACTTGCCTGTTGTTGCATCAAACTGGACAAAAAGCATCAAGAGTAAGCTCCTGAGTGTTGCCTGTACACATCAGTTCTTAAAGGGACAAAATAGTCTTCGGGTCTGTCCCTGCCACTGAGAGGAGGGGTTATAGCTTTGATAGAAATAGAAACTGGTATGGTGGCGTTAGTTGTTGAAAGCCTACCCATCACATCTGACTAAACTACATATTGGAGTCTTATCAAAATGGGTTTCTCTTATATGGTATCATCACAGTAGAGATTTGAAAGATCATAACTACACAGATCATCATAAAAGAAAGCTATGGTGTACTTCAGTATGGATTTTGCTGAGACACTGCTAAAGAAATAGGAAAAAAAGAGGTTCAATAAGACATTGTTAAAAGCTGAAAGCAAATTTCCAGGTTAGTTTATTTCTAGGCTAAAGGAAGTAAAACACTGCCAAATTTAACCAGACACTGCATGTCCAAACTGGCCTCCAAACAAAGTGTCATTGTAGATTTTAGAATACACATCGAATACACAACAGAAAGCTGTTGGACCGTGTTCATTGTCTGCCTGCTAGTCTAAATGCAGCTGCTAAAATATTAAATACCCACAAAATTGTATCTTGCCACAAAATTATGTTGATTCATTGATGTTCATGGATGGAGCTGTACTGCTTTAAAATTGACAGAGCAAGAAATCCATGTTAAGAGGAGGGATGCGGTTGCATACAAGCTACTGGTTAAATTAATAGATTACATTTCCAGTTCCACACTGGACCAGTGATTTTACCCTTAAAGTGGGGCTAATATGCCCACTTCTAATGCCATATTTTTATTTTCAGGCTCGAGTAGATGTGCATGAATATCTGAACTCTTATTTATATCATACTTAATGCAGCCCCTCAGTTCACAAACACCTCCTTCTGATTAGCTGTCCCTTGGACAGAAGGCTTCTCTGTTCAAAGACAGAGCTGTGTGCATGAAACAATCCTATATGCTGTCACTGGATCGCATTCACTGTTATGTGCAAAAACATGAATGCACACAAAAAATTCTTCTGGTTTATGAAGAAAAACTGACATCATACATATGCTACTGAATAAAAATCATTCTCAAAGTTCATGCTCACTACCTGCAGTCACATACTGCCATTCAAGTCGAGTTTTCTTGATAATGAGAGGACAGGTCACACATAGCCAAAAAGCTGCTTGTCAGTTGTTCAGTTACCGTTAAGCCTCTGTTGTCTAAAGATTTAATGCAATATTTTTATAAAAACCCATGAATTAAAGCCTAAAATCTGCAATTCATCCACATCTTGATTGCTGATTTAAAATCAGCTGCAGCAGTGTGCAGATGCAAACTCACAAAACCAAAGAAAAAAACCAATGCCATGGTCCAAAAATGTCTTTTACGGTTAGGTCTATACAATGCAAAGATTAAATAACTGGCAAATCAGTGTTGTGTGGTTCAATATGCAGTACAGTTAGTTCTCTTTTATAGACATCCAGCTGTGTTATTGAGACTCAAAAAACATCATTTCCTACTCATCTTAGGACAGTAAGTAGTTGACACAGAACAGCAACATCTGAACAAATGACTAACTAAAAGAAATGTACATATATGCTGTGTCTCAAGTCACTTTCTACCATAATCTCATTTGGTATTTTCACATAATCATGTGCAGCTGTATTTGGTGTTATATTAGAAGCAGAGATGGGCAGTAACGCGTTACTTGTAACGCGTTACTGTAATCCGATTACTTTTTTCAAGTAACGAGTAAAGTAAGGGATTACTATTGCAAAAACGGTAATTAGATTACCGTTACTTTCCCGTAGGAACGCTGCGTTACTGCGTTACTAAAACCGTGATTTTCTTGCGAGAATGTCTCATGACAGTGACATAAGCGAGTGCTACGTGTGTGACAACAGCTGTGTGCAGATCAACAATGGATCATATATCGAGTGCGGGAGAGAGTATGAGCGTGCAGCGTTTAAAGCGTGGACGTACTGACCTTACTTTGAGTTTGATTCCGTAAAAAGTGACAAAAACATTAGTGTCCGTTGTGCGTGGGAAGAAAACTTCTTTCTACAGCGAAAAAAAAACCCCTAAACTTCCAAGCAAGCACCGAGTGCGTTACGACGTAATGGGAAACTCACAGAGAAACTGCCGTATCCTTCCACTGACCGCTGCGGCACACCTGCACCAGGATAACCCTCCGCCTACCCTACTCCTGCTTTACAGGTGAAAATAGAGCAAAAGGACCGCTAGTCTTGACTTTATTTATTTTCTGCTGTGTTTTACTTGCATCTGAAAGAGTGAGTGTAAACACACACATGTATATATATGTATATGTATATATATATATATATATATATATAGATATATATATGTGTGTGTGTGTGTGTGTGTGTGTGTGTGTGTGTGTGTGTGTGTGTATATGTATGTATGTGCTGGAATGTGCAGAAAATAGGTTTAAATGTTAAACTAATTTCTTCCAGTCACAGAATGGTGCATATAATTAAAATTTTGCTTCATGCATAAAGTTAAAAGATTAAAACTAACAAAACAAGTTTTAAAAAGAGACTTTTCCATTTGATTACATTTTGTATGATGGATTATGTAGAAAAAGTAGAATTGGGCTGAAAGATCTATCGCTTTATCGCCTATTCAGGTTGTAAATCATGTTTTTAAAAAGTAACTAAGTAACTAAGTAACTAAGTAATTAATTACTTTTGAAAATAAGTAATCAGTAAAGTAACGGGATTACTTTTTTGGGGAAGTAATCAGTAATTAATTACTGATTACTTTTTTCAAGTAACTTGACCAACACTGATTAGAAGTCAGTGTACTTGTCAAGAGTAAAAAGTTGAGTGTGAAATGCTGCACGCGGCTCACCTTCAATAGCCACCATCTTGCTTTCATTGCAAAAAGGGAAAGACCACCAAACAATTTTCAACAGTAGAAGGTCACGTCATCAGCATCACACATTACCTGATGTGACATTGTTTAGAGTTTACTTGTTATGTTAATTTATGGAGTGTATTGTGTGGTTAGAGATCATTTTCTTCACAAAACACAAAAGCTAGTAGGGGTGGGCAACATAGCCTTAAAATATATCACTTTAAGGAAATTTGTGATATTGATGGGTAGTACGGGAGGTAGTACTGTTGCCTCACAGCAAGAAGATCCTGAGTTTGACTCCAGGGGTGTTTGGCCAGGGTCTTTCTGTGTAGGGTTTGCACGTTCTTACTGTATTTGTGTGGGTTTCTTCCTCCCAGAGTCCAAAGACATGCACTTATTGGGGTTAGATTAATTGGTGATTCTAAACTGCCCATAGATGTGAATGTGAGAGCAAATGGCTGTCTCTCTGTTAGCCCTGCCACAGGCTAGCGACCCGTCCAGGGTGTATGTTAGCTGGGACAGCCTCCAGCACCCCTCCAACCCAGATAAGCGGAACAGAATAGATGGATATTTATGACCATGTAGAACAAAAACTATTTTATCTGTCAGTTCAGGCAGCATGTTTTTATAAGTGCAAGTAAACTAAGGACATTTTCCATCCTTCTTTTATATTAGCTACTGTCACTGATGACAGACTACCTAATTCAAAATCTGACCTGCAACAAGATGCCAGCAACTCCAGCAATGCACAGTACAATATGGTGACAAAGCATATGACAAATGTAATCACAACAGTAAGCCTGGTAGTGTTTTCTCTGAACATTTTAGGTAGAAGTATAACATAACTGCTTAATGCTTTAGTCACTTCACCTCGTAAACTGCACAACAGCTGCGTACAAAAAGCTGTACAATATTATCACAGAATCAAACTGGAATTGAAAATGTTTTCCACCTGGAATGTTGTATCTTGGGTTGAACTTTCTAACAACTTTTTACGGAGCACCGCAGGGGACATGGGAGAAAAAAAAAATAAGACGGACTTTTGCGAGATCTCGCAAAAGTTTTAGCCACATTCTTCGGAGGCCGCCAGCTCGAAGCCGACCGGGAGGACGAGGCACGATGTGCCGGGAAAGCGGTGTTCCTCCCGGCTGTAGTAGGTCTCGACCTCCCGTTAGCTTCGAGCTAGTGGGTGTAAGATCTCTGAAAACGTCGGAGCACTTTTGCAAATATGTGATGTCTTGTAAACCGAGCAGGTATCTGACGTTTACACAACTACATTCACGCCTCAAAATATCTTAAAAGTGTATTTTGTGACCCAGAAAGAGTAATATTACAACTAAGTAGCTGCCGCCATTGTTGGAATTCAACTTTTGCGAGATCTCGCAAAAGTTTTGCGAGATCCCGAGTTTGTTTTGCGAGATCTCGCAAAAGTCCGTCTTAATTTTTTTTTCTCCCATGTCCCCTGCGGGGCTCCGTACCTTTTTAGTGCCATGTCACAGCATCAGTAAGTTCATTGCACCGTTTCCTCTTCCTGACATATGACGTAGTGAGTACTCCAAAAATGTTCAGTTGAGTCATTTGTTTAGTTTTGAGTCTCTCATCACCAGCTGCTTTTATTTTCTGTTTTTATCCCCTAGGTGAAAAACATTTGCCGTTTCCACCATTAGCAGAAATTGTTTTGCCTTGTAGTAGGAGACTGACATGATGCTCTTGCTCTCAGACATGATTGGGCTTGCATTATTGTACGACTTAGGGAATGTAGAGGAATAACGTCAGTGTGTCTTTAATACTGTGAGATGCCATTAAAACATTAATACAAGTTACAATATTGATAATGGGCAGTGTCATATGGCTAGCACAGTCAAATATTATTTCATGAGACTACACTACACTGTGGAAAATCACATGCTACACAATTATATGCTAAGTGTATATGGTCTGCTATTAATTCACTTTTTCTTTTAGCTAAGACGGACTCTCTTTTCCCTTTGCCTGTATTTCAATTTCAGCCACAAGGAAAAGTTAGCTACTGTATAATATGTAGGCTTAGTGTTTTGTGCTGCAACTCTTCCTTCACGAGTCTGCCTGCCGCCATTTATTACCCCGGAAATCAGCATGTCATGGCTGATGTGTTGGTAACGAAAACAGATGCAGGTTAATTGTTGCTGTAACCAACACCTTTATCTGCCAGCAGCGGTATTAGGCAACACACCTTTACTCTGACTCTCCCCTTTCTTTCATTAGAAGCCTTGAAGTGAATTGATTCTCTCCGTCTCTCTTCAGCAGAAGCAGAGGAGGGCGTTGATTCCCTCGCAGCTCAGGCGAGACCAGCCGCTGCGTTGCTCAGCAAGAGGCAGAGGTATAGTTGAGCGAGAGAGAGGTCACCGATATGATTATCCCCTAGTGTCAATACAAAAGGGAGACGTGAGAAAGGTCCCCGCTGAGCTGGAAAATGAATGACTTTGACCTCATCAAACCTGCGGAAGCATCTCCACTTCCTAATTAAGATTGAGTGGAACAAAGTCATCAGTGTACAGGACCGGCCATCTTAGCTGAAGCTAATCAAGCGTACCACACTGCTCTTTGTATTTATCACAAATTTCCGTCCAGGACAGGAATGAAAAGGGGGGATGTAGATGGCAACATTTTTTAACTGTGATAACGCCACCTTTTCAGTAACAACACTTTATACTGTGCTTTTATCTTTTGTATGAGAACCACTGCAATAGCGAGTGCACTTGCAGCGTGTGCCCATTTCACCCACCTGGTAAGCGAATGATGTCCCAATAACAGCCTCGTTATTCCCAATTAAACTCTCTACCATCCATCACAAACTGCCACTGTAAACCAAGCATAGGGCCATTATTGGCTCCCATTAATACTGTATATACAAGCAGATGGCGAAGGAGGGAGGACCGTGTGTATTTGTATGAGAAAGAACAAGAGAGGGTGTAAAACTACATAATCCAACTCGATATCTGTTTAAATATTCCAGAGTTTGCAAAGCCAAAGATTTTGATTTATAACACAGATGCACATAAAGCCACATTATAATATGCACTGAGTAATTAGTTCAACAAATAGCCTGTCATCATCCGCGTGCCAGCAGCCACAGAGAGTGAGGTCTCTCCCCTTGGTTAGGAAGGCAAAATTCCCTGGCTGAAAGCTCATACAACACCATCACCCTCCCTTCGACACCTTTTAGAAGCTCTCAGTGGGTGTCTTGCTTTCACCTCTGCAGATATGTAGTAATCACACTTCCAGCGCCAAAGTGCACCGCCGCAGCCAAGAGACACTACCGCTGCCCAGCCTTATCAGAGGGAGAAACATGGATGACCCCGATCACACGAGGAACTCAGTCATCCTCGAGGAAGGTGTCCTCTTTACAAGGTGTTCTGTATGAGTAATGGGGATATTGAAAGCTCGATCTGATTATCATAACCCTTCTATGCCTTCCCACTGCTAGAAAAAAAAAATAAAAATAACAGGAACCGTGTCAAAGCTGCAGTCAGATGACAGCTACAGCAACACAGCGCCCAAGGCAGCCACCGGTCCGTTCTTTTCGTTCGCTTTTCTGAAGGTCAATCTTCAGCTGCCCTCCACGTGGCTGCAGTCCTGTTTACCTCTCTCCAAAAGCCAATTACATCGCTGCAGTGCTGTGCCAGTCAAAGCTGTTACATTTCACACGCAGACACATGTAGGCTTGCACCTACACAGATGCGCCGTGCACACCCACTCACACAGACAAACACCTGCAGCAGCTACTCTTCTTAGCTGCAGCAGAAGGCATGGATAATGCCTTTTGACCTGTCTGTGGTGAAATATATCGATGTGTACACATGGAACGATTATTTAGAGCTCAGGCACATCATGAAGTAAGTTGGCGAGTGAGTGCATGAAAAACGATGGTTTATTTACCATGGGGTTTTATATTGGGTTGAATGTGAGATGATTATAAACCTGTCTTCATTATCTGAAAAATGGAGAGGCCTCGCTAATGTTTGCTGATTTATTCTATAACCTCGAGGGTTTAGTTCTTGATTTATGTTCGTCAATGACAGCTTGTGTAATCATACAAGTGTTGGTAAAATAGTGATGGATGGCAGGTTGCTGTCCTCAGCAGTACTTTGGCTTTTACCTATTACACTGAATGATGGAAGCTTTAAATAAGGGTGGAAATCCTTATGGGGTTTATCTTTTTCAGATCGTACCTGCTTAGATTGAAGAAATTTCGTCATTTTATTATAATTTCCAGCATTTTGAATGAGATTGAATCAGCTGCGTTCAGTTATAAGCTGTGTGATAATGGCCAAAACTCAGATTAGTGTTCTTCTCTGCCATCTACAGACAGTGAAAGGGAGTGCCAGACTGCCAGATGAGCATCTGAAAAGATCCACATTGCACTGTGTGGGTTTATTTTTTTTTAAAATACTTTAGCCTCCTTTGCGTGTTCATATCTGACATCCAATATTGCATGTTGTTTTATGTTATTTAATATTAAATGTGGGTATGAATCAAGACAAGCAGTGTCTCTGATATTCTGTAGCATCCAGCAGAAGTAGGGCAGCAAATGATTTCACATTTTCAAACCAGATGACCACCATCTGCTATTTGTGGAGTTGTTGCTGTAGGAAGCACAAAGCAAACGCACAGCTTTCTGTCGGTTTTAATGAACAATGTTCGGTTTCGCAGCTTTTCTGTCATCGAGCTCCAGGTAACCTTGGATGGAAATTTCTGAGGCATTATGATGAGCACAAACAAGAGGGGAGGTATTCGCTGCATTCAAGGAGAGTGTCATAAAACAGCAAGTAATAATAAAGAAAAATGCGCCTTTATTAAAGTAAGCGGCTGTAATAACCTTCCCGTGATTTCAGAACAATTAGAACAGATCACTATATGACCAAGAGAGCATTTAAAAGAGATGAAAAGAAAGAGGTAAAGTACCCCTGTGTGTGTGTTGGCTGCAGCAGTGTAAACAGGTCTCGCTCTACCTACGCAAACGGAGAGAAAGAGCCCCGGGGTGGAGCAGAGACGACGGGCTCCATCTGGTGCCTGGGCAGCCAATGAAAAGAATAGAGTACTGGGGGAGCCAGGAAGAAGGGGAACATCATGAAAAGCTCCAATTGGATTTGTCGTCCAGTTCATTGGCACCGGCTGCAAGGTGGCTAACGAGGTAGGTGGCTTAACAGGAAGGAAAGGTATCATCTGCTGCATCAACACTACATGCAAATGTTGCTTTTTTCTGATGTGTCTTTTTTAAATGCTTCAAAAAAATACAAGTGGAACTGGGTATCTGGAAAACAATTAGGGCTTCTGCACAGCGCTCGGGCTTGTTCGTTCCTTAAAAATGAGCACCCTGTAGCTACTTTCTTCCCATGGGGAGACAGAGCGTAATATGTGCTCCGCGCGCTGCGCTCCTGAAGCATTATGGGAGAGGAAACGATCGTAAGCAGAGAGCCATCTGCTTTGCCACTTGCCATGTCTGCCCGTGCCAATACCTCTTGCTTCCTTCTATTTCTCAGGTGGGGAGTGAAGTGGATCCACACTGTCTGTGGACACACACGTGCACACTAAAGGATCCTCGAACTTGAAAGTAACAGATGTGCCAACACAGATCCTACATGTGGAGGAATCCCACTTTTTTTTTCTTCTTTTGGCGGTGTGCGTTTGTGTGTTCACACATCTGGCACATTCTTTTATGCATTATTCTCTGGTGTAATCAACAGCTGGAGGTGATGAGAGTGCGGCGTGTTATAGATAGATTCTTCCTCATTGATAAGAGAGGTGACAGACACAAAATACCAACTGCATTTTTCTTAACAACCAGTCTGTTTTCATTTCATCAGCGCAGGAGTGCAGCAGAGACAGGCCCCGGTGTCCTTGACAGTGGTGACACTGAAGAGATGGATGTACAGGCGGTCAAAGGAAAGTCATTTATTTCCGTTGACCCACTCGGTCAAGTGGATTGAAGCTGAGCCTTTTGATTTGGCTTTTACTTTGCCTTTTTCCCCCCCACAGATTCCACACTGCTCCTGCAATTACTGCAAACAGAGAAGGTGATGGGTCTAAGATTTTGTCCAGATAAAAGAGTCAGGACCCTATCTCTCCTGTTGACACCATTAAGCCATCACTGAGAACTAGAAGCTGTAGGGGAGGGTGGCACTGAGGAGCTGTCAATCAAAGCTTACCACCCAGTTCTTGTTTAAAACCATCTGCCACTGAACTCCCACTGGCCTCTTTGTATCTGATCCTAAAACCAGCCACAGCGGGCTGATGGTCTTCATCACTGGGAGGAATATTCACCACTTACTGTCTTATCAAATGCAAGCAAGGGACTGCAGAAATGCACATATTCTTGGATTGGGGTAGTGGGTGGAAAGCGCTTTAGGGTTATTTATCAAACCAGGCAGCACTGACTGCCAGCACCGGAATAACGAGAAAAAAAGAAGAAAAAAAAAAGCTGTTCCAAATAGCAGTCGTCCTACTGAGCAAGCTAAAACAACTGCAATCCAGCTGTCACACTTTAAAAATGCATATGGATGGAGGACGGTCGTGTGAAAAGGTGCGGTTAATTTTGAGTGAAAAGCTCTGGAGCATGACGTTGGTGTTCGTTTGTTTGTTTTTGCAGCTTTTCAACTGTTTCGGGCGAAAAAGTGATATGCAATTTAGTCACTCCAGCACAAGTTCAACCCTAATCCAACTTCAGTGTCAGACAGCGCACCTAAATCTCTTCATGGTGGGACTTATCAAACAATAACAGACACTTTGCAGATCCATTTATAGCTGTAAGAGATGAATATTGTGTTGTGACTTCGGGGAGGTTGCGGCACATGTGTCAACTTGTTGTAATACCCTAATATTTGATCTATTGCATAAATGTATGAGGGGTTGTCACCAGCATTTTATTTTCACATTTCGTTCAAGGGCTTGTGAGAAGATTATGTTGAAAATTGAATCGCCGATTACACTTGAATGCATCTAATTCCACCTCAGGTGACAATTTGGGGCTGAGAAACAGAAATAAAACAGAAATCTCCGAAAACGTCCTAAGACAGCTGTCTCAAATCACAGCAAAACACCCACTTTTTCCTTTCACGTGGAATCGCTCCATTCAATGGCGCTTTTCTATTTAAAGTTGTCTCTGTTTGGAGTTGTCATAGTCATAGAAACTAAAGTTGCACAGAACACTTTGGTGTTTGAAACGGTATTAGAAATGTCTGTTTTTATATCAGCATGGTTGGTCATGGATTCTCTGTAACATTTCTGACTCCTGCTCAACAAAAACATCAAAGTGCATGAGCAGTTTAAATGTCTGTACAAACAAGTGTCTTTCAAAGAAAGCACCATCTGCTGAGTAAAATTAAAGTTAATGCTTTACAACCCTTTCTCAAAAAACAGCCGAGACAGTTACATGAGTTACAAATGATCACTTTCCGTTTTATTTATATTTTGCACAGCATCCCTGCTCTTTTAAAAATAGGCTTGTACAGTTTACAATGAATAGCTATAGTTAAATGACAAAGCTAATGTTATTGTCCTTGTCTTTTTATTGTAAATGCCAACCCTTTTAATTTCTTTTTGTCACCATAGCAGCATTATTCTTCGAGTGACGGTATAGGTTGGTTGGTTCTAGTGAAATATCCCATTATTGTATTCTCATGAAATTTAATGCATTTTTTTTTCGGATTATCATTGCTACTTGGGTGATCCCTTAACTTGCTATTCAAGGACCTGCTGCTTCTTCTCAAGTTTTAAGGTACACTTAGAGAAAAACAGCACCCAGTAAGCACGGTGCCACAAGGGTTAGCACTGTTGCCTCACAGAAAAGAAGATCCTGGGTTCGAGTTTGCATGTTCTCTTACTTTCTCCACACCTCTGCATGTTTGATTTGGTAGATTTTTACTGGATGGATTAGAGTGATGTAAACCTAATTAAGCAGTCTTTTATGAATGACAACTCATCCATAATTCATGTCCAACAACAGATTATAATCTGGGCCTTAAAGTTGTGCGTGTAGTTGTTTTGATGGTTACTGTACCAGATACAAGTCACTGACCTGAAGCTCGTAACCATGTTTCTGGAACATTTTCAATGGAATTATTCAACACAGAATTTTGCTTGCTGTGTGGTGCAGGCCATCCAAGAAGTTTAAAAATGTGTGCTTCATTTTTGCTTTTGGATGGTTATTTCAGCATTTAATTTGTCTGTTACTTAGCACTAATTAGAAGATAGGTGTATCAATGCATTGCACTCGTACATGCAGCTTCCTAGCTTAAAACTTGGCACTTCACTCTTTGGCCTAAACATGGACTCCAAAATTGCTAACACTAACCAGAAAGCATAAAAGAAATCATGATGGCTTTGTCCATTTTTATATAAAGTCTGCTTTTTTTCCCTTCTTCTTCGAAGGTATGACCTCACTTCCCAGTATTGGACTCTTGATAGACAAGCCATTAGAAAGTAAAGATAAATGAGTGACAGGTTCTCTCAGTCTCCTATGAGCTGCACCTGTGTGGACAAACCTCATACAGACTGTTTGCTCCTCGACTTCAAATCAAAACCAATATTCCATGTTTTCTTGTATCTGCAGTATTTTAGAGAACATTTGAGGCATGAGATGTGGCAAGCTGTTGCTGAATCTGGCTTTAGGTTAGATCAACATATGCAAGTTTTGCACTTTATGCAAATGGGGAGTGGATGACTTAACATTTTGTCTTTGGAAACATAGTGCTACCAGAGTGAACAGCCATGAGAAACAATGAATGTGAAGCGTGGAGTGATAGCATATGACAGCATAGCTAATGACCTAAATATTCATTTAACTATAGTCTTTCATATTGGCCACTGTACTCAAAAGCACATAAATAAGCCATGCAATTACAGTGTGTGATGTGCCAGTGCATTACTATAAACATAGACACAGTAGTTTAATTTGAGTCAAAAACACATACCCGGTCTTGCAGTAAATAGCTGTAAAAACAGAGTTTTGGGAGATAAACACATTTTCGCTGATCTTTTCCTGTGATTTGTCGAGCAAAAGGGAAACATTGAATGCCATCATATCCCTTGAATAAACATCTTGCCATGTTTTGACCCCATGCAACCACACGCTTGCACACACAGGTTCTTTTTTCTTCTTTCAGCTGATTACTACAAGAACAAAAATAAAAGAGCTTAGATGTGTGTTCCAAGCTAGAACACCTTTTCATGATGAAAGGCAGAGTGAAAGCGAGAGAAATGAGACCATCTAAATACCGTTGCTGGTAAAGGAGTCAGAGCAATATGGCATAGGATGAGCCTCTCCATCTCTTGTGTAATGAAGAATGACTGAGAGGGATTGCATAGGCCAAAAGCATCTGAAGACGGGGCCATTGCTATGCACAGAGCATTACATTTCAGACTGAGCAAGTTGAGACCTACAGCGTGTGAGGTTAGATTGCAAAAAGACGAGAGGAGCGGGAGGTTAAATGTCTCTCCTCTCAGTCTTTATCTCCTAAATGACATGGCTCATTCATACAAGCAGCTCTCATTCAAGGACACTAGCAGGACTTGTGAAAGAAAAGAGCACACTTGGATAGAAATCTCATGAAGACATTGAAAGACTTAACAGAAAGAGGCAAACAGCTGGCAGTATCGGTAAAATTGCATTTAATTAAAGACAAAATCTTCATTACAGTCTAATAACGGGACAGGGGGAGCGGTTTTCTTCATATAACAGATGACAGGGGTTGAACAAATGCAGTTCCTATTGGGGTTCTTCACAGAAAAGATTTGGAAAGCAATACATTTAAAAGTCATTTTAATTCTAACTCTGATTCTTCAAAACAATTGGCAAATGTATGAGACTTTCAGTTTGCAGTTGGTAATATAAAACTCAGCTCTCTGGGCGCTTTTGCATTTCACACTAAATAAGTGCTGATAAGCTAATAAAGACCACAGCAAAATGAAATTCATAAGAGCTAGTGTGGATAAGAAAGAACGCTTGTAATCTATGAATATCAGGCTTATGGCTTCATAAACCTATGAGCAGGCATACCTGTGTGTAGTGTTTGGAAGTGTTTGATATGGTACAGTCCCGGAGGAGCTACAGCAAGTCACTGGCGTGTTATATAGAGGAATAACTAAATGCATGCTGGCTGCAGGCCTTTCTCTTCTACAGATTTCAATCGTGGTAACCAGAATCATTTATTCACATCAAGAGGCTGCTTTGTAAACTACCCAAAGGGGATGCATTTGACAGTGAGTTTATTCACTCATAATACATTCCAACAGATGCTTTCACAATAAGTGGATTTGTGTTTTTTTTCCTAAACCTGCCTATAGCAAGGTGCTCTTAAGCACATCTGCGGTTGAAAACTTTCCCACACAATTTCCACGAGTAGTTGTAATATGACATTTTTTCCTTGATTAGAAGTCCTTTACGGTAAAATGATTCCATTCATTGTAAGAGGTAGAGAAATAATTAAGGCCAAATTCACTAAGGATTTCTCTTCTAATTGGCCATATGGACTGGAAAGAAAAGTTTTAATTTTTTCTTTTGTCTTTCAAAGCAGATGTCCAGGGTCTTAGACTTTTGGCTTTAGCTACTCAGTCATCTCTCCCCTGGTGATTCCAGCCATAATTACTATTCCACGTATTATTCTATTTTAGTCCATACTAAGGTTAGAAAGTTAAGTGCAGTCACAGTTTCCATTGGTGCGTCCAGGTGTATTTACTTGTCAACAGGCTGCTCTGAAGAGGAATTGTGTACGCAGATGTTAGTGTGATGTACTAAAATGTCAGACACCACCTATCCTTGCTGCCCTTTCAGCACTTTGTATTCAAGTCAATCAAAAGTTACCCACAATATAAATATATACCATGTTATATATGTGGCAGTAGCTTGGGCTAGAGTTGTCAGGGTTATAAACACAGGCAACTAAACAATTACCAGATACTTGACATCAAAAACTTGTTTTTACTCATTTATTTAGGCTTGCAGTCTCTCTTGCAGTCTGTTTGATCTGGTACGGTGGAATCCCAGTATAACAAACCAGTAAATCATTACTGCAGCAGCCCAATCCAGTCAGACGGTAAGCTCCAAGAGATGCCAGTAGAGAAGTGCCAAAAGGCCACTTGAGATTGGCTCTAAAGGCAAGTCATTACCCATTATGTCCACATCTGTAAACATCTTTCTCAATATGTTTACAGTCTATTTTTGGTCTTTTTCAACTAATCTGTGCATTCATAACAGCCGTACAGGAGGTGAAAAACCAACAGGTGAGGTGACTGTGATCATCTCTTACATACAATCCAAAGCAGGTTATGCTCCCTGTTATCAAGCCCTGAAACTAAATCTACATAAGATGAACCAGATGCAGATAGTAAAAAAAAAAATGTTAATAATGTGATCTAGTATTTCACATTATCTAAATTATTTTGTGTAATCACTTTCCAAATACCACACATCCACATATAACTGTCAGAGTTCATGTTGCTTCTACAAATTCTGTAACCCAGTACATAACTGCACTAATTCCCCCAACCAGTACGGCCACAAACCTCCCTGATGCAGTCTATTTTTAGTTATGATGTAATTTGCCGTTTTGTTTTCTGTGGCTTACCACAGGACTTGGTCACAAATTGCCAGGGCTCCCTGCATCCCTCCTTGAGGAAAACATAAGTACTCTATTACTGTTGCCACATATTTTTTATATAGGCTGGAACTCCGTGGTATTTTTACATTGTGGGCAGAATGCCCATGCAGCAGACTGTTGTTTTGAATGTTTTTTAACTATAATTTTGGCTTGTAAAACAGATTAAGGGAGTATGAAGGGCCCATGTGATCCTTCTATAGCTGCTCAGAGAATGCCACAAGCAAGACCTGAATAGAGATTAGTCCTATTTCTTCGTCTTTGATGTAGGGATTCAGAGCCAAGCCAGCATTTTAAATGACTGTCACCTGCTGTGCTGCTGTATTTCCCCCAGGGATTCTGTGATCATTGACAGGTTGCTGCAAATCAGTGAGACACTTGACTATTTCTCAATGACAGAACTGCTAAAAGGGAAGTTGGTCTTTTTATGTATCTGTCTTTCTGCATGGATCACAGTAAGATCATTGGGTGTCCAGCATAAACACATGTATACTGTGCTGATAGCACAGTGTTCAACAAAGTGTCAAGCCTTATACAAAAATCAGTATTGATTCTTTTCATTGGTCTAACCAGCGATTCACAGGGACAAGTTGTGCACATGTTGGCAACTCAGTCACATCTTCTTTGCTTATTTCCCTAATAAAATTATGCAAATCAGGTTGTGGTGCAAACAAGCCCTGAAAAGTGCAAGCAAATGGCTCCTTCATTACCAATTACAAGTGCAAATTGCCTCAGCTTTAAAATTAATCCACCAAGGCTGACACCTTTGCACCCCAAAGCCTCTTTACAAATGAAGCATTCTCTGATCTTATCTGAATTTCTAGGATGGGGAAACTGCTCTGATGCTTACCTGACTTGCTGGTGACAATACAGCATCTTGGCAGCAATGGTTGGAACATTTCTGAAAGGGGAAAAAAGTCACTGTCAGAAGTCTAAGAAGTGTGGGTGGTAAGTGGATTAGCAACGGATTTGCCTAACCTTGATTTAAAATTACTATTAAGCAGAAAAAATGAGGAGATTTACATGTAATCTACATATACTTATGGGCTAATTGTTAGGTACACCTGTTCAACTGCTCTTTTTCCAAAAATACCTAATCAGCCAATCACATGGCAACAAGTCAGGCATGTAGACATGGATGTATAATAATGTTTTTATGTAAATATTAGACAACATGGCATTCACTTTACACACCATTGCTGTGAAAACCAAAAAGGTTCCACACTGAATTGGCAGGTTCATGATCTTACTGAATTATTCCCTGATATTCATGAAAATGCAGTTATCGCTTACTTTCAGTATTTTCCAACATTTTAAGATGATCTCTTCATCAGCATCTTTTAATAATGGTGATACTGGGGGGTTTATATTTATCGTATGTATCTAGAGAATATGAAATTTTATCTAACCAATATCATCTTAGTCCTTATTTCATTTCGAGTGGCAATATGATATCATCGTCAATATCATTAAGTTGCCAATAATGCAAACCAAACCTTTTCTCTGTGATTGTATTTGAGTTGACACGTGCACGTTTAGTTTCCTTGCATTTTAAGTGCGTTGTGCAGCACAATCATAGAAAACACATCGAAATTTGTCATAATTTCATTTTCAGCAACCATAAGTGTCACGGTCTGCGGAGACAGGCCGTGCGGTGGTGTGTGTGATGGACCCAGGTGCGTACACAAGTGAGTAGACGGGAGTGAACTCAACAGAAAGCGAGCCTTTATTATGGCTGAAGACAAAGTGTACAAACAAAGCAGGGATAGCGTGACTAAACTAGACTATAACTAAACTGGGAAAACTAATACTGTGACAAACTAAGAAGACTCAGAGACTATGATGATCACTGCAAAGACTGACCATGAAAACATGGAGGTGAGCACACAGACGACACAACACTGAACACAGCAAGACTGAGGACTAAATACACACATGAGGTGATCAGGGGAAGTGGAGACACATGAGGACACAGCTGACTAGAATGAAACATAATTACAGCACAGGGGAGAGTAAAGCTAAATGCAGTGAAGAACACCAGACGCTTTCAAAATAAAACAGGAAACCCAGAGACATGAAGATAAATCATGACATGAACTTAACATAACCACACAGACATGAAACATGACAGGTAGATGCACGAATCAGGGAGACAGAGTACAGGGGGAGATGACAGAAACAACTAAAAAATGAAGGACTAAATAGCCACCTAGAAATTAATTAGATCAAAAATGGATACAAAAATACATAAAACTCAAACACTGGGCCACACGACCCAGCCCATGACAGTAAGGAAGGATTGTATTGGTGTGGGCACTAAAACACGAACACAGTGGCACTTAACACAGATTTGGAAAGTCTTGTCAGTTTCACAGACAGAAGCTGATGTTTGTTCTTTGTGTGGGTTTGAGGTCCATAACAAGACTGCAGTGAGAAAGGGAAATCCAGTAAAATGGCCAAAATTGGCATCAGATATGGTTTTTAAATTTTTGTGGATGGACGTGTGTCTTTTTGTGTTCAGTGGAAGGGAGCATAGGCGGTATTTGGGCACGATCTGATATCCTCGTGTTGGTGTTGTTCCCAGATCATCATACTAAAGGTTGTTCAACATTGCAAGTGACCAATCAGAATGTTGTGATGTCATACTTTTGCGACTTCGGGAAAAACCGGCGTAAAACAAAAAACTGTACTTAAGTTGCGAGAAACCGCCTTTGTCCGCCGATCAACGGACCCTAACCCTGACCCTAACCCTAACCATTTAATAAACGCTAAGCAGAATTGATATTGTCCTTGCAACATTGGAATTTCATAAATGCACGAATGGGTTGGTGCGCAAAAGAATAACGTCACAATAATGTGATTGGTCACTTGCAATGTTGAACCTGGAACAACATTTTCATGATGATCTGGGAACAACACCAACATGACGATATCAGATCATTCGGTATTTGGGCAGACAAAGTATTGCTTAGGTGAGGGTTAGTTTGGAGGCAGAGTCGGGGGCTTAGATAATAATATCAAATTCAATTCATTTTTATTTATATAGCACCAAATCACAACAACAGTTGCAAAATATTATCAAAGATACAAGAATATGTACATTGTTTTTTTCTTGTTGTCTTTGGCTGATGTGATTTGTGATTCCTTGCTGCCCAGTGTTTTTATTGGTTACTCCCCCCTCTGTTATTTAATCCTGTGTACTTGTAGGATGCATGCTTCTCATGCTTCTCGTGCTAATTTTAGGTGTCTTTGTTAGACTTTTTTGTTTTAGTTTTTATCAAACAATATAGACTTAATTTTGTTCATTCTACATTTGACTTCTTTGTTTTGACCGTGACATTTGTGTTAGTGGAACAGGACAATATTACATCAGTTGTGCCAATTTTATACTCACAGTCATTGATCCAAATACAGCATTTCAGAAAATGACTGCTGCTATATTTGGGGGAGTGGGATTTTGTGTTTGTGTTTATTTTTTCTTTGCTTTTTTTTAGTTGCTGCTGGGTTTGTTTGTTTTTGTAGCAACATGCCCTTAGCCATTATTCACACAAGCTGCAAAGACGAGTATATTGTTTTACATCCTGACCAAGTGCAAAGAAGTCCAGCAACAGTCGATCCAGTTTGCAATGACTGTGGGTTTTCCCACTCCTGACTATGCATTTGCATAATGGAATTATGGGCTCAGCCATGCTATGTCTTTAGTGGACCATTAGGCAGGCCTTTACTGGATTGTAATTAGTGGCTTCTGCCCTTCACCTTCATTAGCATGCAAATGAAAACTCTGAACACCAAGAAATATTTGGCACATTGAGAGAAAAATGCCAAAGTGATTAACAGGCAATTCTGAAGTGGAATTGTCTATTTCTATCTATCACAGTTTAGAGTGCTTGAAATGAGACATTGCAAAGTGGTTAAGTACTAACAGGTTGATCTGCACAAGCATTTCAAGTGAACTGTGATGACATGACTGGTGACTGAGAGTTCATTTTGACCAAAGGATATTTATGCTTAATCGGAGAAAAATCGACCAGCTGTTCTGCCTAGATACAATATAGTCCCCCCAGTTCATGCTATTCTATTTCTGATGCGTCTCCATTGTGCAATATACATTCCTCCTACTCCTTTCTTCCTTTCCATTTACACCCATGCGATCCCACTAGATATTTTTAACCCCACTGTACTTGAACTTATAAACCATCTACTAGCATTTGCAATTCTAATGCTCTCATTTGAATTAAGCACTGATTACCATGAATACAATTGAACTTTCAAGACATGTCAGACAAGACCCTGCCAAAAGAAGCTCTCAGCACATACGCATTAATCACAGGAGATGGCCACTAGGCTGGCAAGTTAGAACATCCTTTCAAAGGTGTCACATGCCAGAGAGGGGTGAATCCTGGCGGCTGCTCTTCTTTTGTTAACCCTGTCTAATTAAGAATCCCATGCTAAGACAGGGAGATACACTGAAATAAAGTTTTTCTAGTGAAATGATGTGAACTGCTGTCCCACAGCTAAAAACAAGGAACATTTATGTTTACCAAAAGACAAAATTATGTTTGATTTGGTAGAATATACATGATACAATGTAAAATTCCATAAGTTAGTATTACACCCTTGTTATATTAATGTTATATTAAAGTTACTTTAATATTAAATTATGTTAAAGTAGCTTTATTTGTACTTGTAATTCTACAAATATTTGTTCTCACTTTTAAATTTTCTGTTCTCCAATACACCACACATTTACAGGAACATTAATTTTTATTAATATTTAAAATAAAAACCCTGAACTAGAACATTGCCTTGATCTCTACCGACTGACATTTACTTCTTGAAAACACAAAAATGACATTAAATGTCACCAAGAATCCTCAAAACAACTGAGAGATAATGATCACATGATCAAATTAAATATTCTAAAACAATAGCATTCCACTGGTTCTTTGCACTCACTAATGCACAAACTTTCCAAACTTCCATCTATTCATCCACTCTGCTTATCTAGTCAGGATCCTGTTGTGGCTACAGCCTACATCACAGATTTTGCCTAGACAGGTCACAGGCAGGGCTAACACACAGAGACAGACAGCTATTCACATGCCACCAATTAACCTAATGGGTCTAGTTTTGCTGTGAAGCAACAGTTCTAACCTCTGTATGAAACCCTAAGAAAAAAATAAGATGCTTGACATTAATATGTATTTATGTGGCAGATTCTGTGCTGCCAGTACTTTGTTCAGTCTAGCCAACTCTGATCTCATGGCCTTTTCTTCTATTGTGTGACCAGGTCTTCTTTTGAACTGTGACAAACTGTGTTAACTCTGGTCTTATCTGTCCATCTGATGCGCTCCCTTGCTTCACCTCTCCTGTAGCTCTTTTGCTCTCTCGTCTGTCCGTCACATTCTTGGCAACTTTGCTTTCTCCTCCTGTTTCTCATCTTTCTGTCATGCTCATAAAAAGATCTGATTCAATTTCTGTTACCTGAAATCTGAACAAAACTCAATTAGTCTTATCTCATTTGTATACACACAGACACACGCACACATGCACAAACACACACAGATTTAACTAATTATTTGAGCACACCAGCTAACATTAAATGATGAATAAATAAAACAAATGCACGGTGCTACCTGTGTGCCCTCATGAGATGAACAGGTGTGCCATATATTGAGAATATTAAGATATTTAAAGTACTGGCAACAAAGAAAAACAGACTTGTGGCATGTGTCTACAGAATCCACCAATCCCATGTTTTCCATTCACTTATTTTTCATGCTTTCTGGCAAGTGTTTTAAGAAACACATTTCACTAGACTCAATTCATAATGCGAGAATCAGTTTGTTAATGAGGCAGCAGGTTGGTTTTACTTTAAAATCCAGGAGCAAATAATTAATAACCCATTTGTGCAATAAGGAGCAACAAACCCTCACATGTCTTTACCAAAGACTGAATATGAGGCTGAATTTAGGCAAATATTACCAAAGACTGAATATAGGAATGCAAGGTGAAACCAACATGGAAATGCAGGGACACACAGGGTTGGTAAGAGACACTGAGACAAAGACTGAGTGGATGACAGCACTATTTCTACACAAAAGGGCAATCAGGAAATAGGACACAGCAGGGTAATGAGACACAGGTGAAGATAATGAAACAGGAGGGGAAGTCAAACTACACATAAAGTACAAGAGACAACTATTAAATTAAAACAGGAAGTGACAGTTAGTAACTAAACAGCAAAAAGTAGATCCAAGAATAAGCTTAAAGGGGAACTGACACAGTAGTGATAGAACAAAAAAACCCCTCAAAAACAAACTGGAAGTAAGAACCAAAGACTTAGCATTCGTGAAAATACAGGAACAAACAAGAACCTATAAGCGAAATGGCAAACATCTTACAAAAATGAAATCATTTAAATAAGTCCTAAAGGCTTAAACCAGGGGTGTCAAAGTCATTTTACACTGCGGGTCACATCCAGCCCACTTTGAGCTTAAGCTGGCCGGACCAGTGAAACTCCTGTTTTTGTAACTGTAGAGAAGTTAAATATTTAACTGTTTTTCTACATGATAAATAAAAAGCTGCTGTAACAAAAAAAGAAATCTGTCAGGACGACTCCTTGGACTTAAATTGTAAGAAAATAATAGAAATTGTGAAATTACAGATAAACTCCTGGTAGCTCATTCCCCAGGCTGTCCAGTGTTTTTTAATTTGTTGTTTGTGTTTGCTGTTTTTTGCTTTTTATTGTAGTCGTAAATAAATAGAGATTTCTATAGTAGAAAGTGAAAAACTTATACTTATAAAACTTATAATTTGACAAGAAAGCCAAATTTTTGCTATTCCAGACCAAAAACATTTAAACTTTCACAGAAGTCATTTTTGGAACAAAAACCCCCCCAAAACCAGCAGCTAACAACACTGTACACAACAGTAGACTGGTGTGTAATAAACAAGCGAATAATGGAGAAAATAGAGATTTTTGATGGGAAACTGGTCTTGAAGCACACAAAGAGATAGAGCTGTACAGGAAATACAATTTTATCATGAAAACAAAACAACAAAAGTCAAAGGGAATACATCACAATGTTTCAAACGTGAAGCATAGCTTTCGTCTTCTTTTGCTGCTGGAGTGAAGAAACATCCCATTAAACCAGATATTCTCTCTCTTGCCTCCGTAACCGGGAGCACTGGGGTTCAACAGGTTAATCTTTTATTGCATAATTACTGCGTGTAGTATGGCTAGCTATAAGGGAGGTTTTTATCACTAGGAAAAGCTGGGAATTGCACAAATTCTTCCAATAGTAAACTGACAATAAATAACACTGAATTAGACAGAGTATCTGAAATAAAATTCCTTGGTGTGATAATACATCACAAACTATCCTGGATTCCCCACATTACTCATATCAAAAGCAAAATATCGAAGTCTCTGGCAATTCTCTACAAGGTTAAGGATCTCATAAATCAAACGTCCTTATAGACTGTCTATTGTTCTATTATACTGCCGTACATGACATACTGTGAGGAAGTGTGGGGAAACACATATAAAACAAACACCCATCCAATGTACATTTTGCAAAAAAAGAGCAATAAAGATAATAAATAAAGCTACTTAAAGAAAACCATCAAATCCACTTTTTATCAAATTAAATATTCTCAAATTTAAAGATTTGGTTGACCTCAGAACTGCACAAACAATGTACAAAGCAGCAAATAAATGTTTGGCCCACAACATTCAGAACTTGTTCCAAATAAGACCAAATACTCATGACCTGAGAAGAATCCTTGTGTTCAGCAAGCCAGTAGTGAGAACAAATGTAAAATATCAGAGCATTACAGTCAGAGGAGTTCGTGTGTGCAACACCTGTACACATGAAATCAAGAAAAGTACATCAATAAAAAAAATTCACACGATTTTTCAAAAATAATAAATTGCATGAATATAGGAAATCTTCCTTTCAGTGACTGAGTTGTCTCGTTGTGTCCTCATTTTTTATAGATCAAGGACAGAGAACCCCAGGCTTAAGTGTTCATTAAGGTGTTTTTCACAGAGATATAAAATAAGCTCAGAGATTAAGCGGGTGTTAAACACAGCGTGCTTAGTTTATGTAAAAATGTAGAGTGTTGTTGTTTTGGTTTACGTGCAGAAAATGGTTTTATTTGTGTTCAATGTGTTAGACTTGTACATAGTTAAACATATATGGATCAAATGATGTTGAATTCTGGATCTGGATTTGTAAGCAATGAAATTTGAAATAAGGCGGTAAGAACAGGAAAAGTGTAAACTTCATCCTACTCATTTTCGAGCACACAAATTCTGTAGACATAGATATATACATGAAAACTTGATGATTTTTAAGTGTTGTTTTTTTTCTCTTGTTATTTCAGTTATATTTGCATGTTCAAAATAAATTCTATCTATCTGTCTATCCATAAGCTGTAAAACATGTGAAAATGCAATTAAAAATCCAACATTTATGCTTGTGCTTGATTGCGGTGAGCAGTAGATCAAACATGTTAACAGTTACAAATGGCTTCAAGTGCACATTCAGGCCCGTGAGGCAGGGTGTGCTCATCAAAATAAAGTCCCACCCCTGCCTGTATGGATGTCAGCAGGGCTGAAGTTCTGGCTTCCACATACCGACAGACCATTAATAACTGATATACACCACCACTCAAAGATTTGGACACACCTTCTCATTTAATGGTTTTTCTTTATTTTCATGACTATCTACATCGTAGATAGTCATAGTTTTTCATAGTTTTGAGGGCATCAAAACTATGAATGAACACATATTGAATTATGTAGTAAACAAAAAAGTATGAAATAATGCAAACTATTTTTATAAACTCTTTTTTAAACTCTTCAAAGTAGCCACCCTTTGCTTTGATTACTGCTTTGCACACTCTTTGTATTCTCTATTCTTCGCAGAGCTCTGTTGGCCCTTTTGCCTTCATTCTGCAGTGCAGGAAGAGATATTTAGAGTTATTTATCTTTTTTTTCTTTGCTACATAATTCCATATATCTTGTTTCATTTATTTGATCTGTTCAGTATGTATCCACAGTGTAGCAAAAATAAAGTAAAAAGGTGTGTCCAAGCTTTTGACTGGTAGTGTATGAAACTGTATTGCGAGCCGTAGGTTTGATCAATCCTGGCTCAAACACACAGTGAAAAGTGGATCATGACAGTCCATTGTATTCAAGTCACTGGCTCCTCAGTAAAAACAGCGCTGATCACCTTATGCTCTGAATCAAAAGTCTGGATAATTTCACAGGCCATGACCTACATTTTTATTTCTTTTCACAGCATTTAATGCTTTTAATGGATTAGAAAGTGTTTTGATCATGTAGTTACAGTACATTTAAGTACAATTTATATATCTTGTGTGTCTGATAAACAGATATTTAGATATTAAAACAAATATTATAAAATGTATTAAAAAAATTAAAAATTTCAAACCATACATTGTAACACTGTGACAGGATAACTGTATTATTACCAACCACTCTACTTGTATCACAAACGTAAGAAAGTCAGTGATTTCAAGGATGCTTGGTTCTTTCAAGTCAAGCTACAATACCGACTCCTTCACTAGCCTGCTGTGCATGTATTACCATACTTAATACACCCATTGGAATAGATGAAGTCCTTTGAAACTACTCGTTTATTTATTTATTGACGATAACTATTATAATTTATTCATCGTAAGGTTTTCTTCATTGTAATGTTCGCTATATTTACATACCAATCACTCTGGGAATGTCTTTGAATCTAATGCAATGCAGTAGAACATCTCTCACAAAGATTTTACTTAACGCAATTTCTTTAAATCAGATTTATTTGTGTTGATCAATTTTTAGTAAAGCTGTTTTGAACTATATAAGGGTGGACAAATCACGGAGTGCTTAGAAAGTATAAAAATCCTAAACTTGGTTCACATAAACACACATAAACAAACTTGACTTGTCTTGGCATTTCTTTGGGGGGAGCGTAATCAGGCAAATTTCCCTCAGCACGTTTCACATATTTTCTACATGTTGCAGACTGAAAGTTATCCCTGACTGCTACAGCATACATATCACATCCAAAATACAGAAAAAAAAATGAAGAAAAGAAGCCAGCAATAACCACTGGACTGAACTGAGCAATGTGAACACAAACGTCTGTTGCATATGTGCAAGAGACTTGTGTGTTCTAACAGCTCTGCTGGATAAATCGTAGGGAAGCTCAGAGCTGCAGTGAAAACAGCGTTGTACACATGGCCTCTGATTAGTATTTAGGCCAGCAGCTGCCAGCCAGTCAATCTGGGGTGCCAGCCTAACTTCGGTGTGTGTGACGGCCCTTGACCGTGTTTGGTCCACCAGCCATTCTAGACTTTGACTGAATGTCCAGATAATCAGTCAACCACTTTGACTACTTTTTTTTCCCAGTGTCTAGAAATGTTATGTATCACTGCAGTAGTACTGTCAATCACCTTTTAACTCTTTTTCTGCCCACTGAAATCCTAATGAGCAAAGATCTGCAGCATAATTAAGAACTACAGATGATAAGAGAACAAGTAAAGGAGGCGCATTGTTTCTCTGACCCTGCAGCCCTTTCTTCCATCTGCTTGGTTCAAACTGTTGTCAAGTATGCATACAGATCTCTCTCTCTCTCTCTTTTCCCATAATGCATCAGCACAGTGACCAGTTCTGTGTTAAACTGGAGATTGGCTTTCACAATCAACCTATATAGTAAATAGGCACTACTTGGACTGGAGTTAAATATTTAATATGAAAAAGTCATCATGCATACCCATCAGTCAGAAAGTAATGTAAAGTTGCCAGTAACTAATTTATGTCAGCTTACAATCACGTGTCATGGATAGGGGTTACAGTTTTATAGATTTTCTATGATGAGTAATCAGCTTTAATTACATGTCTTTTCGTTATAAATCTGAAACCATTAATTGGATTCATAAATGCAAGAGGGAAAATCTATATTATCCAGCTAAAGCACTAATCACCACTTATTTTCCTTTCTCCGTCCACATGGTTTTCATTTTGTAGCTCCCGTATCTCCCTGAACATCTGTCTCATCTTTATGTATGTTTATTGTCTGTATTAATGCCTTTTCAGTACAATTTCTGGTTTTTAAAAGGTTTTTCGGGGTTGAATAAAAGTTAATTTACGATTAGGGTGTTGAAGAATATGATGAGTTGGCAACCGCGATGGTAGTTACTCCCCTAAATTAGAGTCTGGACTGCCCAGATGAGAATATTTAAAAAAAAAAAAAAAAAAAAAAAAAAAAAGCCAAAAAGGAACATAATGATTTCATAGAATGAAATAGGTTAGATCTAGCTATCAATCAGTCCTTCGATGGCCTCTCATTATGTAATTAAGAAGTCATAAAGAAATCTTTAATCATCCACCACAGTAAATTAAGTTAAAGAAAATTTTAAGTCCAGTGGGTACATTTTGTTTTATTATTTATTTATTATTATTTCTCCAAAAATCCAATTGCACTATTGCTCACAATGGACAGCTTGCTCAATAATTCATACAATTAGTTTTTCTCCTTAAGCAAGCTCTCTTGTTTCGATAACCTGCCTCAACCTTCGCACTGGCCCCTGTCTTATTAATCAGTCCCCATCGATTTAGTGTTGAAACTAATTAAAGCCCTGACATGTGCAGTTGATTCCAGACATCTGTATGTGTCACGAATGCAAAAGCACGCCCTCTCTGCCACTCTCTAACTCACTGCCGTTGACATCCGCAGTGTAACCTGCTCCACTTAAACTAAAGAGAAGCGATGCAGTTTCTGTTTTTCAGCAGATTCATTGGCACTTTAAAACTCTGTTTGAATACTAACAAGCAGCTCTGAAACTTTTGTTTTGTGTCGATTCTTAAAGAAAGACTAACTAAACAAGATAATTGGTAATTATATTCCTTGGCATCCATTGTAGCACTACTATTTCCATATTTTAGGAGTTAAGGCAGGGGTGTCAAACTCAAATACACAGTGGGCCAAAATTCAAAACTGGAACAAAGTCGCGGGCTAACGTTAATATTTATTGAAAAAAAAAATCTTCCTCTAGATATAAGAATGAATCTTTTCTTATGGACTCAAGTTTTGCTGAAAAACTGAATATGGAACAAGCAAAGCTTAAGACTAAACAATATATATATTAGCTGTATAATACCAGTAGGCCAGCTCTAATAGTAATTTTGTATGGCTTTGCGGGCCAAATGTAATTAGGCCAAATTTGGCCCGCGGGCCAGAGTTTGACACCTATGAGTTAAGGTGAGAACAATACTGTTACAAATAACGTAACATAACGTTTTCTTTTTTAATCCTCCTTTTACTGTGACGGTTGAACTACATTTGTACAGTTTTTGGGGATGGTGGATCATGCTGCCAGCTGCTAAGTATATAGAAATCCCATGTTGCTATATTTATAACATCCATATTTACGCTCTTATGTGTCATACTACAAAAAGTTAAATTTGTGTGTGTGTATATAACTCTGCCACTCTGTCCATAAAATTATTAGTTTTAAATGTGTTTATCTCACCCACACTGACACACCTTTGGCACAGTTGGTATTTTACATGTTTGTTCCATGGAAATCCTTTCTGACTCACACAAGCACATCTGCAGTGTGCACTGCGTCTTCTGTACTGTGTCAAAACAGCAACTTTTAAACTTTTAAAAGTCACGTGGAGCTAAAGACCATAAAGAGAGTGAAGTGTTTGTGTTTGTGCGGCTGAATATAATTTGTTCCAGCCCTGCAAAACCCAACAGCATCCACCACAGTTTCAGATGAATCCTCTTCTTTAATACCTCAGGATGTTAGAGTAGAACGCCACATTTGACTACCTGGAGAACAAATTCAAAGCGTGTAACCCGGTGAATGAGGCAAAAAATACCAGTCATGCTCCTGGTCAGAGCAATGCACACGCTTCTTCTGATAAACTTCTGTCTGCTCAAAGTTTTTCTTTATGCAAGTTTGGGATCTCTGGTGACTACCTGGTATCTTTAAATGCCGATTTTAACAGAATTTAAAAAGCATGTTTGCGGCCCAAAAATAAATAAATAAATTATGCCTCTATTGATATTTTTCCCCTTGACAGCAAATGCAGCAAATTTATTTAAACTATGTTTTGGGGTTTTTTTGTTTTATGATTTCTTACCCATTCAGATAATTTTAGGGCTGAAAGCTGCTAAAATTATGGCTGCTTTGATTGACGACTGTGCCGACAAAAGAAGCTGTAGCTTCATCTCCTATAACTCTACTTGCTAAACTGGAATTCTTCACTATTTTTGCATTGTTGCTACCTTTTGGAGCATCTTAACAGTTATCTGGGGGAAAAAATGTGATTAACAATGCTGCAAAGCATTTAGAAGTACTGTGTTTGTTGAGTAAAACTCTAGTATTTTATTGCGCAATTACTTAGCACTAATTAGCAGGTATCTGTCTCAGTGCATTGCACCTTTACAGCTTATCTACGCAGCTTGCTAACAAACTATCTGTTGTTAACTTATAACTTGTTTTCAAGGTTCCAAGATTGTGGTTGATATGTAAATCTTTTTGATACTGCCTATAGTTCGCACGTCCCACTCACTTATTTGAAATAAATGAAGCTTTAAAGTGGCAGAGAAAATTACCAGCTTTAGGAGATAATTATATGTCAAATTCTGTTTATACATTATTTACAAAGTGAAACTTTAACAACCTCACGACGAAACGCTAAAGTGAGGAGGCTGTAAGATTTGCAGTGTTTAACACCTGTGAGCATCCATTAAATGTTTCAATCTAGAGTCAGACGTTAAGATTATTTTTATAAATAAATCTACATACTGCATCATCAGTGAAGGCATTTGTGTGTTAATAAACTGCATACCGAGTAGTTAATGTGCAAAGAAGCTGGCTATGAAATGCCCTCTAAAGAAAACATAATTGACTCCAGTTCAGTCAGTTCATCAGTTCCTCTCGAAGTCTTTAAATTCTAAATTGTTCACATTCAAAATGCTCAGAGCGATTTTCTACAGATTCTTAATGCATTTAAATATTGTTCTTTTGGGGAAACTGCTGACTCACTTCAACTGAAAAAGGCCACTGACAGCAATAAGCAGTGCATTATACAGTGCAATAATTATCTCACATGCAGAATAGAAGAAATGATGTGAAGGCTAAGCTGAGCCTTTGCTTCGGGCTGTTTTACACTGGCTCTGTGTCTTTTAAAATGTATAGTTTGTGTAGCAAATGTTCCTTGCCACTATAAACACTCAACACCATTCATTAAGTAGTATAAACACTCATAACTAGACTTCATGCCCCCAAAATGAATATGTGCTACTTAAAGTAGCAGTGGTGGGTAAACAATTAGCGTATTCAGCCCTTCGATGATGAAGCGTCCCACTACCACTATTAAGACATGGCATCTTTATACAGTTTATCCCCGCTGTTTCATGAATTCACAATTACACCTCATTAATGTGTCATTTGCATAATTACAAGGAATGGGGACACCGTTCACAGTGGGAATACACACTACCTTGAAGAAAAAAAGATGCAACACAATGCTGTGTGCTACAGCAGATATTTTTATACTGTTCATGTTTTTAGATGGGGAACTTATTAATGTTTTTACAGTTCCAAAGCTGGAACAAAATTCATGTTTATGTCCTGTAAGGATTCTTATTGCAGCCGTTCTTGATTGACTGCCAGAATTCACAAAAAGATGCCTTTCTTCATATTTTTCCCCCTAATATTTTCAAGTGCATTAATTCCCAAAATGCATTTCTTTCTCATTAAGGACATGAAATAAAGTGTGATCTCTGCAATAAAGGGCTTTTGGAAAATTCAGGAAAAGAGCTTATTTGGCCCGCACAGGTACTTTAACCCACCATCTCTGGGTTATTTGTAAGATAAATGAAACCAGAGAAACAGATGACAGGTCTTTAGCTCAACTATAAAATGCAATTAACCAGCAAATGAGGCCAGGCAAGCCACTCTGACCATTCGGTATGAGCAACAGCTAGAGGGGAAGGAGGAGAATGGTAATTCATACCCAATCTGCAAACTGCTCTGCTACCTTTAGTGAGTTGATAAATAGCATTTGACATTTTAACTGCTGCTGATTTGGGTATTCAAAGGTACCTAATTAAGATTCCCAAGATTTTCTTTCTCTTGCGATCTTGGATGATAGTGTCTTTTTGAAATCTGCTAACTAGTTGGCTAAGAATATAAACCTGTCATATATTATATGTATGTATTAGGGGTGCAACGATACACAAAATTCACGGTTCGGTTCGGTTCGATGCTTTGGTGTCACGGTTCGATATTTTTTCGATACAAAAAAATGTTCATGCCTTTTTAATTTGTCATTTATTAAAATTATAAATATATATTTTAACTCAAACGTACAGTTTTTAAATTTAATGTTGCTGAAACAACAAAGGGATAAAATAATAAATCTATCTGATCGAGAAATCCCTCATCTTTGGAAAAGAGAGTTTATTACAGAGAAATGGCTCTTTCCAAAATAAAAGCTATACTATACGCTTCTTCTGGGCTATATTCTCGGCAGCATATTAAACATATCAGGTCCCCATAAGGAGAATCATGTGCTAATGGCTGTCTAAATGACTCGGGTAAAGTTTGTAGCATGCGTGCTTGTTGTTTTTGTCTGCTTCCACTTGTCTTTGCACTAAGATGATGTCGGAGTAAATGTGCAGTCATATTCATTTTGTTCCCACTAGTGCTGTCAGTGTTAATCTGAAATGACGTTAACACCACAACACGGCAAATCTCCGTTAACAAGCTACCGCGGATCGCCCCGTGCGTGGGGCTGGACGGCGTCAACACATTAACGAGCAAACTGCGCTAACGCACTAGTTCCCACCCATGTAATTGAGCATTGCGTGGCACATCCAACATACTGTTTTACTTTTGTCCATGACGCGCTTACCTTCAGGGTCATACGTCACATGAAGACCAAAATAGTTCCAAAGGCCAGATCTGAATGAGGGTGGGGGAGGTTCAATTTGCCATGTTGCAACAAGCTTAGCTTCTGTCTTGCTAGCTTGCGCTGCGCTCAGTGCATCTGCGCTCGACAGTGCAGCCTAGGCGGAGTAGTCGAACGCAGATCCACTGAGCGCTCAACACAGAGAGCATTGTCAGAAGAAAAGTTGATAAAATAAATTAAAAACTTTGTATTGTTCGATACATATGCGTACCGAACCGAAAGCACTGTATCGGACGGTTCGATATCGATACGAGTATCGTTGCACCCCTAGTATGTATGTGTGTGTGTGTGTGTGTGTGTGTGTGTGGATAGATAGATATCACCCGCCTGTACTTATTGTGTCAGGTAAGGACCCTTGGTTCAAATATAAGAGTAAGTCAAATATTATTTTGTGTTTGGGTTTTGTTATTCATTTCAAATATGCTATATAACTATAAAAATGTAAAAGTACCACACTTACGAATGCTCAGTACAGTGTTCCCTCGCTATAACGCGGTTCACCTTTAACGGCCTCGCTGTTTTGCACATTTTTTTTTTAAGCTCATTGTGTTCTAAGTCCTGATAGACCATCGTCAATCAATCCCGTGCCATGTCTCCTGTACAGTACAGAATGTGTCCAACTTATCAAATTTACATAATTCTTCAATCGCTAGCAGTGTGACTCTGAAGTGCTGTACTGTATGTTTGTAAGTTTTCTCCCCAACAAACACATTAATGTCGACAAAATGTTTTGCACCATCACCTTGCAAACGTTTTGCAAGGCACCTGTGGTTGCCTTTGGTTTCATTCTATAATACTGGACTTATTTTTCTACGAAGGTTTGACCTTTGAGGGTATTTAAACGAGAGAGAAAATGTGTAGTGAGGGGTTTACAACCTTAAAACATCAAACAAGTCTCAGAAGATGAACTTAAATAAAACTCTTTTGGAAAGCAAAACATACACAGTTAAAGAAAATGCTAGATTACTATCTGTTGAAAATGTCACTTTAAGTTTGGATTTAAATGATCTAAACTACCATACCAACTTCAAATAAAATAAAGTAACACACATTTCAGGCCTGAAGCTGGCTAGCTGTTTTAGTTAAAGAGCAAAAATAAAATATGGTACCTTATATTACCAAACTGTCAGATTTTATGGTCTTTGAAGAGCAGGATGAGAAAGACAGCATGTTGATGGAAGATATCTGGTGAGAGAAGTCAATGAAGGAATGCAGGGTGATCAGCAGGAGGCGCAGTCTCCGTCACAGTATTGCATGACGTCTCGGTGGTTCTGTAGCACTAGCTGATGAAACTTCATCATTTTCCAAAGCGAACCATAGCCTGCAATGTTAGCCGAGTTAATTAAACAATGGCTTTGAGCCCATTCACTTTTCTAGTGAATGCTAAACCTGATAATAATGAGCTGATACACTGTATGATGCTAACTTCCTCTTGCACTCATGAGTGTTTAACAATAACATTTGATACTTGTAAACATAAGCCATATATAATGTAAATAAATGACAGTTACTTAACATATTGCACTGTTTTGAAAGACATCCTGTTTTAAATCTTTTTAAATAATTTAACCATAATTATTTACATTTCAACAAATATTTTAACATTTTTAATATTGTAACCAGAGATGGGTAGTAACGCGTTACAAGTAACGCGTTACTTGTAACTTGTAATCCGATTACTTTTTTCAAGTAACGAGTAAAGTAAGGGATACTATTGCAAAAACGGTAATTAGATTACCGTTACTTTCCCATAGGAATGCTGCGTTACTGCGTTACTAAAACTGATTTTTTTGTGAGAATGTCTCATGGCAGTGACGTAAACAAGTGCGACGTTTGTGACAACAGCTGTGTGCAGAGCAACAATGGATCATATATCAAGTGCGGGAGAGAGTATGAGCGTGCAGCGTTTAAAGCGTGGAAGTACTGACCTTACTTTGAGTTTGATTCCATAAAAAGTGACAAAAACATTAGTGTCCGTTGTGCGTGGGAAGAAAACTTCTTTTTACACCGAAAAAACCCCCCTAAACTTCCGAGCAAGCACCGAGTAGCTACGACGTAATGGGAAACTCACAGAGAAACTCGCGGATTCTTCCACTGACCGCTGCGGCACACCTGCACCAGGGTAAACCTCCGCCTAACCCGCTCCTACTTTACAGGTGAAAATAGAGCAACAGGACCGCTAGTCTGTGACTTTATTTATTTTCTGCTGTGTTTTACTTGCATCTATTTGAAAGAGTGAGTGTAAACACACACAAAAAAAATTCTTCAAGTCAGAGAATGTTGCATATAATTACATTTTTGCTTGATGCATAAAGTTAAACGATTAAAACTAATAAAATAAGTTTTAAAAAGAGACTTTTCCATTTGATTACATTTTGTATGATGGATTATGTAGAAAAAGTAGAATTGGACTGAAAGATCTATCGCTTTATCACCCATTGAGGTTGTAAATCGTGTTTTTAAAAAGTAACTAAGTAACTAAGTAATTAATTACTTTTAAAATTAAGTAATCAGTAAAGTAACGGGATTACTTTTTTGGGGAGGTAATCAGTAATTACTTACTGATTACTTTTTTCAAGTAACTTGACCAACACTGATTGTAACACATTTTAGTCAATGATAGCTTTGATCAGGTTATATATATAAGACTGCTGTCTTATATGTGCTGTCCAGATTAACACTGCTGTTGTTGTTTGTTTTAACTTACAGTTGCTGTTCTTTAAATTGTAAAAAAGGGTAAAATCCCTATGAGACTTTAATTAGACTCAGTGGTGCCGTGAAGTGAATGATATAATCAACATATTGCCGTGCTTACAAATGGCTCTGCAAACATTTTACCAAATTTTCCATAATGTATATTACAGTTCCAAGAAAAGGTTTTGAGGCCATTTCGACTTACAGGATTTCTGCTTCTATTAATTATCAAGATCTTTATCCAAGTGCATGATTTACAAGATTACAAGGTTTAACTAAACAAAAGAGCTGTACTGTTGTCTAAAAACACAAGGCAAGGCAAGGCAATTTTATTTGTATAGCACACTTTCAGCACAAGACAATCCAAGGTTCTTTACATGATTAAAATAAAACACAAAAAATAAAACAGTAAAATAAAGTAAAATACAAGAAAGAAAACATTTACAAGAAAGCATTTACAATAAAACAATAATCAAGACAATAATTTATATGAAAAAATTAAAACAAACAGGTAGAGAGCCATAATAGGATCAGTTACTCATAAGCAAGTCTAAATAAATAAGTTTTAATTTTAGACTTAAAAGAGTTCAGTGTCTCTGCAGCTTTGCATTCTCCCGATAGTGTGTTCCAGATGTGAGGAGCATAGAAACTAAAAGCTGCTTCTCCATGTTTAGCTCTGGTTCTAGGGACGGTCAATAAACGAGAGCTGGAGGACCTGACTGATCTAGATGGTTTGTACCATGATAGCAGATCCCTAATGTACTCTGGTGCTAACCCATTCAAAGATTTATAAACTAATAACAGCACTTTAAAGTCTATTCTCTGAGCTACAGGGAGCCAGTGTAATGACTTTAGAACTGGAGTAATGTGCTCTATTTTCTTGGTTCTAGTGAGAACACAAGCAGCAGCGTTCTGAATCAGTTGCAGTTGTCTAATTGATTTTTGGGGTAAACCTGTGAAGATACTGTTACAGTAATCAAAGCAATCATTAAAAGTCCTTGTTGGAAAAAGTGAGTGAAGGACTTACTTGGGGTCAGGTGTTCCAGTTAAGAAGGCAGCTGCATCCCTCCACATGCAAAGTCTGCTATTTTCAAGAAAAATTACTTGGTATGAAAAATGCCCTAGAAGAAGCTTTATAGATATACACAAAACAAGAGATGTCAGTCCAAATGCATGGGTGATAATGTGCAGTAAGACAGGCAGTCTGCAAATGGAGTACAGTGCAAAGTATGCAAAGTATATTTTTCCACATTTCATCATGTTACAGCCTCATTTCAAAATGGATTAAATTCATTTATCACCTTTTAATTCTACACAGAATGCTCATAATGACAACGAGAAAGAAAGTTTGAAATTCTTACAAATGTTTTAAAAATAAAAAACACAAATATAAATATTCACAGCTTTTGCTCAATACTTTCTGAAGCTCACTTGGAGCCAATTACAGCCTCGAGTCGGTATGATGCTATAAGCTTGGCACACCTAATTTTGGCAGTTCTTCTTTACAGAACCTCACAAGCTCCATTAGGTTGGAGGGGAGATCTCAGATCTCTCCAAAGATTTTCAGTAAGGTTCAAGCCTGGGTTCTGGTTTGGGCACTCATGGAAATTCACAAAGGGGTCCCTAAACACTCCTTTGTTATATTGGTTGTGGGCTCAGGTTTTTGTCCTCTTGTGGCAGATGACCCTTCTCACCAGTCAGAGGTCAAGAGTTCACTGGATGTCTCTGTACATTGCTGCGTTCATCTTTCCCTCAACTCTGACTACTCTCTCAGTTCCTGTTGTTGAAAAACATCCCTACAGCAATGTTGCCACCGCCATGCTTCACTGCAGGAATGGAGTTGGCCAGGTGATGAGGAGTTCCTGGTTTTCTCCAGATAGGACGCTTGGTATTCAGGCCAAAGAGTTCAAACTTTGTTCCATCAGACCAGAGAATTTTTATTTCTCATAGTCTGAAAATATTTCAGGTGACTTTTGGCAAACTCAGCGTGGGCAGTCATGCCTATATTACTGAGGAGAGGAGTGGAGTGCTGCAGAACACTGTGAGAGTTTTCCTCTCTCGGTAATGCTTGAGTTTTGTCAGAGGGACCACCGAGTTCATTGTCACCTCCCTGACTAAGACCCTTCTACCCAGTAACTGAGATTGGACAGCCAGCTTTATAAAATGTCTTGCTGGTTCCAAACTTACTACATTTACAAGTGAGGGAGACCGTTGTGCTTATTGGGACATTTAGTGCTGCAGAAAGTTTTTTGTAACCTTCCCCAGATTTGTGTCTCAAGACAATCGTGTCTCAGATGTCTACAGACATTTCCTTGGACTTGAGAGTGCATGTCAGAGCACAAACCAAGCCCTCAAGTATGGCACCTTGTCTGGACAGGTGTGTGTGCCTTTCCAAATTGTGTCTAATTAACTGACTTTACTACATGTGGACTCCAATCAAGTTTTAGAAACATCTGACAAATAATTTCTGGGAATACGATGTACCCGAGGTCAACTCAGGTGTCATGGAAGAGGCTGTAAATACTATTGTTTAGAAAGGTTTTGAGCTTGAAAAGGTTAAAACAGTTACAAGCTCTGTGTCTGTTAACAAAATGACATCACAAAGGACGGTGAGAAAAAAAAAAAAAATAGTAGAACAGCCAGGTGAGATTCTCTAACTCCTAAATGAGATGTTGCTATATGACAAAAAAAAGTTGTTCAGTCAAATATTACAAATATTGATTAACTGTTTAGTGATCGTCATTGTGCAGGTCGCATAAGTAGCAACAGGAAATGTCTGGTGTAGACTTAAACTAGGTCCTACAAAACTGATATCTTTCCTGCCTTGCTATGTACGGTTACTCACTGTCCTTTTTTTATTGTTACCGAACTAAAATGTCTTAAATCAGTAAAAAGGTTTCTTCATAGTGCTGGATTATAAGTCTATGGTAACTTTAAACACTATGATGGTGGCCATTCATCCAACAGTTAACACATTATCTCTTAGCCCTTTGCACACCCTTTGACTCAAAAAGTTCTTTCGATAATGTAAACGTTTTTAATGAAGACAGTGAGTGATAAAACAATATCAAATAAAAAAAACCCACAAAAAACATCAAAACAAAGAAATATTTTTTTCTTCATTTGAAACAAAAGCAGAGACAGTAAATGTGTAAAAGAAGTAAATGAATTAAGACAATAAAGTGTATATTGCATAAAAGCAGAGGTGGGGGAAACATCTTACTCAAATGCTAAACTAAACAGATGTCTTTAGTGGACTTTAGTCAACAACCAGCAAACTTAGAGGTGCAGAAGGAGCCTTCCACAGGTCTGGCACCACAACCTCAAAAGCTTGATTACCTCTTGTCCAGCTCCATTAGCCAGGTGTATAAAAAGACCACAAACAGTATGTGAAAATTGGGGAATCAACAAATAAGTTGGCTATAACTTTGTTATGCCTCAAATCCTCTACAAAATACCACTAAAAGTAATTTTAACTGTGGTTCCAATGCTTTGGTGGACTGAAAAACAAGCCAATTTTTTCAGTCCCCATGGCCAAAAAGATCCCTGTTGTTGTTGTAGTAGAAATTAAGAGGATCTGATAATAAAACTTCCGCACAGTTGCCTTTTCATCATTCACTGTGTTTAGAGTATAATCTGCAATCACTACAAAGCATGCCTGCATTTCATCAGGGAAAACGTACAGCTTAGTGGTTCCGCCCACCTAGCCTATCCACAAACAGCCCACAAGCCCCAGTGGTCGGATACCTTGCCAAGGCCTTTTGTTCTCAGCCATAATACATCTTTATTAGTATAATCCCATTGCTCCTCTGCTTTACTCACACTCCATTAGTCTTTATCCAAATCATGTAGTTACAAACAGACTGTCATTGAAGGCAGGAGAAATACTCTCCGGACATCATTGATGGATAATTGCTTTAACTTTTCCACTAACTGTTTAGCGCATCAAGTTTGAAAAAGCCTTTGGCAAGGAGACAACAAGCACCCCACATTCAGAGCTAAGCACTGAAATGAAAAGCCTCCTTCTGACACTTACACTGTCTCCACACAGAAGAAACCTGGCTCTGCCTTTCTTTCACTCCCCTAGACTGGATACAACAATGTGCACAGAGGTCCTGAGATTTATGGGCGCAGCTCAACATAGCTGGGGGGGAAGTCTTTGGGGGTTTTTACATCCCTCCATTTGTTTTGCACATTACTGATGTTTCCCTTAATGTGCTCCGAGCATCCCCTTGAGAAGCTTAGATGGGGCTGTTCTCAAGTTCAGGCTTCATTTAGTTTTCCCCCTGTTCTTCTCTGGAGATAAAACCTGACATACAGACCTCTCTGACTCTCCTGAGGAGCTATTAATACAGGAAAGGGAACAGAGGACAGGATGTGGCAAGCCCCAGATCCACCTGGCGGACTGAGCGATGCCATGTTTATTTGGATCTACATGGAAATGGATGAATAAGCAAGCAACAGCTTTTAGTAATGCTGGTAAACTAATAAATCTGAGGTCCCCGATGAGCAGAGGAACTTTTTGCGAGCCAGAGTTCTCCCTCGCTAATCATCATATCTCAAAACATCATTAATACAACTGTTGAACTGCTTAAATGATATATCACCCAGGAAAGGTTTTCTAAAATTGTTGCTAATCTTTGATTTACAATCTTGGCTGTTTAAGTGAGAGTACGGCGTAACAATACGTTGGCTGGATTTCAGCTACTGCATAAAACATTGAAAAAAAAAAAGATTGCATTCTTAAAAAAAAAACATGTTCCTGCTTGCAAATATCTAGGCATACATTTACATCACTTCCATGTATTTTGTATTAAAGGTGATGACCTCATTCTCCAGTTTCATCTCCTGACATTTATGTGCAATAAACATGTAACCTCTGCTGATGAAAATTTAAAACTGTATTATTATATATTGTATTATTCAGAAACAATGCAATGTGGTGTCAGTGAGCGGTGGATTCCTCTGACCTGAATGTACTCTTGACTCGACTGGCGTTGTGGTCATAATATAAATGCTCCTCCAGGTAAATCCCGCTCACCAAGCACTCACACACCATGCACTTCTTGTGGATTAATTTGAGTAATACTAAAAGATTTCGTGTTCCTAACTGATCATTAACAGCAAAGGACTGAGCAAGCTTAGGATGTGTAATTAGACGTGACAGTTGTCACAAGCCTGTGAAATTAAACCCAAAAATGCTAAAAGAAAGAGCAGTATGAACAGTACACCCCAAAGTAATTTGTTAATGTTAGAAAACCTGGCAAATGATGTCTTCACATATGCCAGATTAAAAACTGAGACCCTGTTTTGTTTAACCTTCTAATAGCACCATTTAAAGTTGACACAGTAAGTACTTGATGCTAACCACAATCAGAGTTTAGGTTAGTAGGTTATGTTCTGCTCTTTATTTGCTTTGGGGAGGTTTATCTGGCCAACTTTCACCAAAAACAGATGTATATAAATGCTTTTCTTTTTATTACATGATTTAATAATATTCACCGTGTGAAAGCTTAGTTAGTGGTGGCTATTTGCAACTAAGGCTATGTTAACAAGATCTATATGCACATTATTCCACCCATCCTTCTTCCACTTATCCAGTTCAGACTCGTAGGGTGGGCTGGAGTTGTACCAAAAAGAGTTGTCAAAAAGAAAGAAACAGGATTCAGTCTGGAAAATGTTACCAGTCCAAAGAAAGGCTGACACACAGAAACACAAATAACCATCCATGCACACATACCAAAACATCATCCAGAAGTTTAAATGAAAAACTTGATTTCCTCAACATCCACTGATGCAGCTCTGTCACATGTATCACCTCCAACAAACATATATTTTGGCCAATCAGATCAAAAACTTCCAAATCACAACCAGCATTTATTTTTGTCTTCAGCTGGTGAAAAACTCCAACAGAAATATCAGCAGCCTTTCTGATTCCTAGCACAGAGCGCAGTGTGTGTGTGTGTGTGTGTGTGTGTGTGTGTGTGTGTGTGTGTGTGTGTGTGAAGAGGAAACTCTTGCAAGCTCAGGGAGAACATGAAACCCCCACAAAGAAGGGCAGTTACCAGGATTGAACCCAAGACCCTCTTGCTATGAGGTAATAGTGTGGGTAGCAGTTAAGTTCTTCTGCATTGCATTGAGTTTTATTATGAATTGCACTCAAAAATAATAATCTATCAGAGAAGAGGAGCTTTAGGATACTTGGGCACTTCTCTCACCACTGGACTACCTACCTACAGCTCGCACTCCTCATGCATTATTTCTCTAAGCCCACCAGGCTAAAACTGCTTTCATCTAAAATGAAGGACACATTATTAAACATTATTAAAGTTGCACTTGTTCTTGATATGTTATTGCATATCATTCTAATGTTGCGTTCACTCACTCATACATTGTGTCAGTCTCTGCCCTGTTGGCCAGGTTACTCTTAAAACAAAAACTCAGTGAAGCTTTTATCCAGATTAATAATGGATGTAAGTAGTTGTATTTCATACTGTTATTGAACAAAACATATGCTACTCTAACATGTAAGGCTATTGGAAAACCAAAGTAAGCTGGAAAACTGAAGCTGAGTTTGACAAAACAGCAAAGAGTCAACCAGTAGTCTGCTTCTAGTTTCACAATATATCTGCATTAAAGGGAATTTTACTTAATTATACAGTGGAACCCCGACTTACGAATACCCCGTTTCACAAAAAATTCAAGTTATGAAGACACTGAACGGCAATATTTTTTCACGTGTTACGGCAAAATGCCCGTGTAATGAAATCCACTGGCTCTGATTGGCTGAGCCTACATAGCCCACAATGCCTTCCGAATCATGTGACAATGCGACCGTGGCTCAGGGGGTTGGGACGCGTATCTGTAGCCGGAAGGTCACCGGTTCAATCCCCGGGGCCTCTGTCCTGGTCGTTGTGTCCTTGGGCAAGACACTTCACCTACCGCCTACTGGTGTTGGCCAGAGGGGCCGATGGCGCGATATGGCAGCCTCGCCTTGAAAAGCGCTATATAAATCCAATCCATTATTATTATTATTATTAACCCCTTGGCTTCCGTACTTGCGCTTCGCTGTTCCACTTGAACGACGTATTGTTGTTCTAGTTAGCGATTAGCCTATAGCCTATGGTTCAGCATCGCCTCAGTCAAAATGCGCGATGGGTACTTACGAAAATTTTCGACTTACAAAAGACCCTCAGGAACGAACTAATTTCGTAAGTCGGGGTTCCACTGTATATGCTCCATAAATGAAGCTCACAAAAGTCTGTCCTTGTGATTGTCCTTCCTGGTCTTGTTAAAAAGATTTCCTCAACTGACACTAGGAAGGGCACACACTGTTCAATTCCTGGCGACCCATAATACCTTAGATAAACATGCGTAGATACTGTTTAGATACATAGAGAACCATTTAGGCTGTATTCATTCATGCAGCCTGTCTTTACCACTCTCTCAGAAAACTTTGCCATGACTCAGTCTCCCCTAGCTAGCTGTGCAATGCCTTAACATAAGGACAATGAAGAGAAGGTGATAAATCTTTATTGAAGCAATTATAGAGCAAATGTTATTTACACCATGTAATTGGGCGCGGGTATCTCTCTGCTCATAGAAATTAAGGCTCGAGGGAAGTTAAAATGGACACCAATTAATTTTTGCTGACAGAATCAGCAAAACAGCAAATGGCAACAAAGGGAGTTTCCCCAGGAGGTAGTGACTTTAGAGAGAGGTGAGAATAACTCCACTAATGTAGTCACAACATCACACCATTTCCATATAAATAACTTCCTAAGAAATAAGAAACTCATTTGCTGGGATAAAAAGAAATCAATTATGGCAACAAACAGGCTAGTCCCATTCCCTTAGACCTTGAACAGTATGAATGACATGGTTATAGTACATTGTAATGCTTTGCGCAGGTTCTAGTAGAATATGCATAATGTGCACTGACGGACAGGGAGGGGTAACGTCAGCTAGTAAATGTCAAGTACACATACAGGACCACACACAGCTTATTAAAAAGCTGTCACTAGGAGGGAAGAAGCTAACAGGATGTACCAGACTTGATGAGGATTTATTACCTACTGCCATCTTTACTAAATGGCATTCTTAGACTCTCTGAGTCTTAAAATAAATCATGCTAGCAATGAGAGTATGTGTCTGCATGTGTATGTGTGTTATTGGGTCACTTTTGAAAACTTGTTTTCTTCAGCATAATCTTTGACAAGAACAAAAATTACAAAGGCCACATTTTTTAACTTCTGTGTCATTGCACAGTATATCACAACAAGAGTAAATATGGTAGTGTCAGATTTTCCCTCATTGTACTTCAGCACTATTTGATAGCTGAATTGGGTTTGTGCATTGCTACCACTTGAAGAAACATTGCACACGGTAAGTGGTGGTATCCTGAAAAGTTCAGGGGGGGCTGAGCTAAATAGGCAACTGTTTCAATAACTATTAAAACCTTTCTATTTCAAGGATCCTGCAGAAATTAAAGCAAGCTCTTTTTTATTCGACAGACACAAAATCAATCTCCTAACAGTTCAGAAAGTAAACATGTCTCAAAATGTGAATAGCTTAACTTAGAAAAAAGAGAGCTGTAACTGTTTAAAAAGTGACTGAATAGACTACTGCAAACAGGTATTGAAGTCAGATTAAGCACTGAGATGTTGCTTCAGTTTTCACCTAAAGACATCCGTAAATTGGCACCTCTACTGTAGCAACACAGTTTCCAACAGTTTTCTCTAAGCCTTCAGTTCCAGGTTGATGACTTGTCTCTTGGGGCCAAACCTTCACCTGTTAGGAAAAGCCCAAGGGACAGTGTTAACAAAACAGCTTCATAAAGCGCTGACAAAGTGCTTGACATATTAGAAGACTGAATTATATCATGACTCCATCTGCTACGTTACATACCTTCTGGCCCCTTACTTCCAATGCATTCTCTTCCCAGAATGTGAAACTCTGTTTCTGTCAGAAGGAAACCATATTCATTTCCTGTTTGTTCTGGCGGTGTGTTTTGCTTTTTGTGTGCACTCAGTGGTCCATGTCCTTTTCACTTGTTGGTTTAGGTAAAAAAAAAAAATGATGCACTTTCACAACACTAACCCTTGCAAGTGCCTACTGTTAACCCAGTGTGTTTAATGCCAAGGGATTCTTTACATGTGTCCAAATGTGACCATGTGGGAGTGAAACATCTGACTATTGCCATCAGTACATCTAGCCCCATAGGTACTAAGGACTCACTGTGGACATTCATGTGAGATCTTTGGCACAGAAATGCCAAAAAAGCAGCATGCCACAATCCACCGTGTAACCACATGATGTGTCCTAGAACACTGGGATCTCATTCACTAATGTCTGACTAAAAATGATTTTAAGCTGAATAAAAACTATTCCTCAAATGACACTTGAATTTATAAAATGTGCACAGCAGCCTATGTTGTTTTTTCCACCATGAGTATAAGGCTACGTCCACACGTACACGGGTATTTTTGAATATGGAGATTTTCCGTTTTCGTTTTAAAAAATAATCCCGTCCACACATAAAGGCAGAAATGAAGGAAAACGCTGCTAGGAACATGCCAAAGCAGCAGGTGACGATATATTCCTAACTGTGCAGAAATGTTGGCCAATAGAAGTCTAGAAGCCTCGGTGGGAAAAAGTAAACAAAGCTGGGGCATAGAAGCAGAACAGAGTCGTCTGTGTGGAGGGACAGTAACTGTGTGTGTATATGTAAGCATTTAAACACTGCAGAGAGTACAATTAACAGTAACAGTATTGTAGAAATTCATTTCACCGAAACAATAACGTGGCGCACAGTGTGACGTCAAAAAATGTGCACACCTTTGACGCTGCGTTTTCTCCTTTTTCTCGTCCACACATAAATGCAAAAACTGAGTTTTAGAAAATATCCACCCTGGCCGGAGTTTTTAAAAATCTCAGTTTTCAGTGACCAAAAACGCCGTTTACGTGTAGACGAAAGGTGCAAACGCATAGAAAAAATCTGCGTTTTCAAAAATACCCGGGTACGTGTGGACGTAGCCTAAGAGTAAAGAATCTATTGAAATCAGTAGGCTTGTGCAATCTACATACATTCTGCAGGCTTTCTGCATACTGTATAGTACATAAAAAGAGAAACTTTTGACATCAATGATATGATAACAAGAAAAGATATCATCACATGACTGTTTTTAAAAAGGAAAACCAGTGGACAAGGAGCATATGACCTGTTAGCCACAGATAAGAAAGTCACCACAATATTAAAAAAAATTAAACAGCTTGATGAAAATGGGATTTTTCTACGATTTTCAAGTCCTTTGACAATATACTGAAGGGATGTTGCATATACCTGCTTTCTCGGTGCAATTCCCTTTTTGGCCATAATTTCATATATACCATGAACCTTTAACACATGCAGCTGAATGAGATATATCAATCAAACAATATTCATTCAAAACACATTTTCCATGTAAGATTAGATAAGATTATTTGACATCAGTTTTTGTTGGATGCGGCTGTGGAATTTCCGCATTCAATAACTTTAAACTGAAGTAACCGTTGTGTCAGCTATTTGAAGGATAAAGTGATGGAAATCAATCTGCTGAACAAACTGGGAGCAGTCTTCATTTGGAGCAGAAATGAGTGGAGCACCAGTGGGAAAAAGCAATATTGTCTGCTCTTCCCTCACTGGACAAGGTCAATTAGAGAAGGACATGGATTGGCAATCAAACCTGACACCAAAGATTGACTATGGTGATTATAACCATGCAGATGGGGGGCTTTAAAGGTTATTAATAATGATTTATGGAATTAATTAAAGAAGTTAGATAGGATTCCGTGCTTTAAATACATTATATAAGTCCAGCTGAGGGAACATTTACCACTTGCGGGAACTCTTGCTATAAATGCAATATGTTCTATGACTGAATGGTTTGTCTTCTGGGCTGCACTGGAGTTATGATTGTGATTATAGCGAGTCAAGATTGATTAGTTGAAAAGAACAACATAAATGTCAGATATACAGTTCTGTTGTTTGGTTCTGGACATATTTGTCTCAGCATTATATATGTATCGTACTCTGATATCCATCAGGTGTTTACAAAGACATACTTCATAACTCATCTTTATTATTGGCTTACAGCAGCCATCTTGTTCTTATCTTCGGTGGCATGTTTCTGCACGTCAGACGGTGGCCACTGTTTGTAAGCTAAGCTATATTTTCAGGTGATTTTTTAATTATGGATTTGAGTTTCAGTGGATGCTCTTCTTAATTTTGTTCAGCTGTGAACTGCAACTAAAAGTCAGTTTGTTCCACAAATATATAGGACTAAACATAAAATAGTGTTTTACAAAATGTGCACTCTTTAGTGCAAAGGACATCTCATGTGTTTTCTATTTCCTGGATAATGAACACATCATAAAAAAAACCTCTGCAGTGTAATAAAAAGTTTACACTCTGGTAGAAAAGTGCATGTTGGTGTCTATAGCTGATTTGGGCTACTTTAAAAAAAAACACATCATATTTGGGGGTTGAAAGTTGAAAGATAGGCCTGTGGCTACTTTGATTGCTGTGTTGACAGCTGTAGATGGAAGTTGCAGACACTAGATATCTGCTAGACAAATTATGTGTCTTACTCTGGAGCAATGTTCCCTCTAAGCTGCCAGACACTGACACCACCGGGCCCTCTGACCACCACCAGTAGGCAATGGGTGAAGCGTCTTGCCCAAGGACACGACGTAGACTGTCAGAGCCGGGGCTCGAACCAGCAACCTTCCGATTACAAGACGAACTGCCAAGTCTTGAGCCACGATCCCATCGTAGGATGCTTCTACATATTCCAAAGAGAACAGGTCCACTATCTATATTATCTGCATTACATTAGATTATCTATCAGTGCTGTCAGCATTCATCTGAGCTAATGTATGATACTGTATATCACAGGGTCAGTTGTCCAGGAACTACAGTATCTGTGTGAATGTCTGAATATTAAAGCTCAGCAGTGACCCTTTAAGCCTCATTTCCTCGACAGAAGACAGAATCTGTCCGTGTTCTTCTTTCTTTAATTTAAAAAATATAAAAAAAAAACAATGAAATCCCTTTTTTCCCAGCACCTATTTCAGACTGCAAGATGACTCTGCTAGCTTGTTAATCATCCCCCATGCATGGTCAAAACTGACATGATCATTTGATGCATTACTACGCAATGCTCCAGTAATTATTCTTTCCTTTAACGAGGCAGGCAAGCAAAGCCAGGCTGCCCTCTTTCCCTCCCATGTCTCAGTCATTTATTTCTTCATTTTCTCTCAACTTAGGAACAATCTTATTTGTACTGAAGCATGGAGGAAATGTGACCCAGGGAGTGCTACTCTTTAGCTAATCTGCGAAGGCTAATCAGTGTTATAGCACACTAAGCAACACTTTGTAAGAGACTTGATTATTGTTAAGGTTTATGAATCCAGGGAAGCTTGATTTAGTGCATAGATTATCTTTCTACGTAGAAAAACAACGTACACCCACATGTATGAGCAGCAAAGTCAAAATATGTCTTCTATTGTTGCTCTTGCTGCACTGGCAAAGATGGTGGTTCAGGGGTCTTGCTCAAAGGCACCATGATTGGCAGTATTTTGTTAGAGGTCAAAGTGGCTCATTGTCTTCCTACACAGTGGTTTACCCCTGCCAATCCGAGTATTTGAACCAAGTGACCTCAGTGTTACATGCTTGCTTTTTTTCTGTAAATTGTATTTCTCGCTGTAGCTCTCAGGTGATTGTTAGAAGTGAAATAAACTGGATGTTATTGCAGGTCAACCAGAAGTTGTAAAACATCGCATCCCTTTAATTGCCCAATTGTAGGGAATTCTAACTAACCTTTCTTACCCTTCTGTAGAGCTGCAGCTTGGAAGGATTTATTTAGGGGTTACGGATCAGTAAATAAGGGTGGCACAGTCACCTCACAGCAATAAGGCTTCGGGTTGCCAAGGTCTACCCCACCTCTTGCCAAACGTCTGCTGGGATAGGCCTCACACAGCTGCAGTAGTTGTTGAGAAAACACATCATTGGATCGGTAAACCTTCTTCTATTAGGTAACAGTTATATCGTGCACTATAGATGGACATGGATGAGTGTCTGCCAGGTTGAATTAGACTAATAAAATATGAGCATCTATATTTAAAGTATTCCCAATATTCAATTAAAAATGACAAATCTAAGGTGAGCAGTAACTCATAGAAACTATATAGTCAAAATATAATTGCCTTGACTGAAATAGCATTGGCTAGTTAAGATAAATATTAAAACATACTGACATAATAGATATATACTTTTGTCCATACACACATACTTCAGTATTTTGGTGTGAAATCTGAGCCCAAACTGGTGACTTTAATTTTCATTTTTAAAGGGTTTTTCCCCCCATCATTTGACCATGCAAGCATCATACATCTATGGGTTTCAATCTCTTAGTCAGTTGGTAAACTACGGAGCCCCGCAGGGGACATGGGAGAAAAAAAAATTAAGACGGACTTTTGCGAGATCTCGCAAAACTAACTCGGGATCTTGCAAAACAAACTCGGGATCTCGCAAAACAAACTCGGGATCTCGCAAAAGTTTTAGCCGCATTCTTCCCGTTAGCTCGAAGCTAATGGGAGGTCGAGACCTACTACAGCCGGGAGGAACACCGCTTTCCTGGCACATCGTGCCTCGACCTCCCAGTCAGCTTCGAGCCAGCGTCCGAAGAATGCGGCTAAAACGTTTGCGAGATCCCGAGTTTGTTTTGCAAAAGTCCGTCTTAATTTTTTTTTCTCCCATGTCCCCTGCGGGGCTCCATAGTAAACTGATTTCCTCAAGAGTAAAACTTTGCAGTTTTAGCCAGTTTTTACAAGTGTAGCCAGACCAAGGCTTGCCTGTTTTCTTGATTTTGTCCAGAAATACACGAGGAGATGAATTCAGGGGCTATGATTTGGTCTTAAAGGTACCTTCATACACTGTCTATCATCTAACCAATGGCAACTTTGGCAGATATAGTAACTGCTTATTGCACTATGCTATAAACCTATTAGAATCCATGTGACTGCAGTGTTTCTCTTCTTAGGAATATTGGAGAGATCATTACAGAACAATAAAATATGAAAAAATATTATTGGATCCTTCTGCTTTGAAACGCTAGGAATCATCTGCATGGACGAACAGCAACATCCAGAGGAAGGACAAAAAAAACACAGCTTTAAAATGGTTGAGATTAGAGCTATTCAGCATTGAGGTGTCTGCTTTACTTGAATTTCATTACTGTTCAAAGGTCAATAACAACAAAGGAATTAAGACTAGCACTAAGGATCTAGGTAGTCGTGTGTGTGTGTGTGTGTGTGTGTGTGTGTGTGTGTGGCCTTGACAGAATAAGAAAAAGGAAGAGTCACAGGGAGAAAAATAGTGAGAGAAGAACAGGTAAAAATGAAAGTAGAGGAGGTAAGCCATTGAGAAACACATCCTACATGGTTCAGGAGACTAATTATACAAGAAGGCCATGCTAAGTCGACCACTTCAGAGAGTCTGCAGGCTACACAGGGACCAAGCGACATGGATACCCCATTCAGAGGAGGGAAACAGCTTCTCATGCATGCCTTATTACCCCAAAGACCTGCGTCTGTGGCAGATAAGTCACCTACTCCTTCTAGCCTTGCTCCTCTGCGGACACAGATCCTGTAATGATACATTTCACTTCTGGCTATTTCCAGTTTGATGGGTAGAAATGTGAAAACAAAAAAAGTAAGAAGTGCGCAGTATGGGACATCATCTCTGACCCCCATCAAAGAGTTCTCTCGTCACATCGTGAGGTACGGCGACATAGTGCCAACCCCTCATTTTCCTGCGGTCCATCTCTAATGGGATTTGGGTTTTATATTAAGTCCACCTTCCCCTCCCACCCTCCCCGTGTCCTGACACTGTGGTGTGAGTGATTTGAATTTAAAAACTGGCTGAATCCACAGAGTAGACTTCAAATGGGATTGTGTGAGGCTTTAACTGTTAAACAGGGCCTTCCAGGTAAGCCCGTCCTGTAAAATGACAGAAAAGGTGAGGGGTGCAGTTATGTAGGGTACCGCTACGCTACATGCCGGTTCACAAGTGAATCCTGCCTTAGATCGCATTGTGTAACTCAGTAGGGCAGATTGTCTCTCTCTCTGAGGACGGCTGTCATCACTTTTCATCCAAGGGTGCCAGAAAATTGTCACTGGGGGTATTCATGAAGAGAACATGCACAGCATTTTTGTACATTGCTTTCATTATGCACAATAATGGAGGGAGATGAGATTCTGATGAATAACTGACTCAAGGTCAGCTACGTAGAGTTACATGAAGCATTAAACTGCCTTAAGCTTTACACTCATATCACATGGACCGTTACAGACGTGTTCTCACTGCATGATAGCTTGTTCTAAACTTAAAGATATGTGGCAGACATTCACGTGTATAGAACATTAATCTTTAGAGGTGTCATTTGTAGAAAATGGTATAGCAGAAGGGGTCACTGTTATTTCTGTTAAATAGCCCTGGATAGCGAGGCCACTTTCAACATGATGGAGCCATATGTGTGTTTTAATACTGACTAGTGTACTTAAATCAGTGTAGAAGACACTGCCAGGCACAACTACAGCATACACATTATCCAACCACCAACCTGCATAATGATCGGCTGAAAATGCATGTCTTGCTGCAGGAATCGAGCCTCCAGTTTTTGCCATTGCTGTTGTCCAGGGGAGGGTATATCATAAGAAGTGTTTGAGGAGGTGTAACAGAGTGCACGATGATTGTGGCCAATGCTGGGGCTAAAAACATATCCCATCCAGCAATTTTGTCTGTCATTATCCAGCACTCTGACTACTTCACCATGCCTTGCAAAGAGGTAGGGATAAGACCTTTAAAAAAAAAAAAAAAAGGTATTTTCTGTTCAGCACTCTTGCTTCACCCCATGCTGGACTCAGGGCAGATAGAACACTAGGATAAAGCTATGTGATCTTAAGGTACTACCCCGGTTCCAAAAAAAGTTCAGACATGCAAAATTTGAGATTTGCAAATCTCATAAACTCATAATGAATTCACAATAGATGATAGAAAATATATCAGATGGTTAAAAAAAAGAAAATGTGTCATTTATAGGGGAAAAAAAGAGATAATTTTAAATTTGATGGCAGCAACATGTATGCATACTGTGTAGCATCCCCAATTTGTTTAGCAGTCTTTAAACATCTGGGAACAGGAGACCATTTGATGGACCTTTGGTAGAGGACTGCTGTCCCCTTTCTGTCCGATATAGGACTATAACTTCACAACAGTCCTGTGTAACACACCCAAAGAAAGATTCTAGGTCTGACCAACCGTCTCAGTCGTGGGCAAAAAGATGACAGTCAATAAAATTCTAAAAGATAATTTATTGACAAAAAATATCAAGAGATAAAAGATAAAACAGTCCAGTGTCCCATTCATGAATCAAATAAAAACACACAGTCCCAAGGCCAGAGCCAGCTATGCCACACGGCCAGTTGCACTCCACATGTTGCCTTTAACAGGGGTAGAAGTTGTCCTTGGAGACCCACCACCCTGCAAGCATATAGCCAGTGGTCACTCCAGCCTCTGCAACTCTGCTGCCTTTAGGCTGTGGCATATAATAGGCCCTGGCCTGCACAGAGAGACAAAACGACACCTTCAGTATAAAATTCATAGCGCAAAACCCATCCATCCCAAACATATCAGATTTCATCACATTACATACCTGCACAGAGAGACAAAATGACACAGCAGTGTTTGTAGTGTGGGCTATAAGTAGACCAGTGTATCAGTGCAATCAAGTACGCCTGCCTCTAATTAGTCCAACCCCATTCCAGCCATTGGCTCACCAAAAATGTGACACACACACACAAAAAACCACTCCCAGCCCAGTGCAACTTCACACAATAATATGGAGCTGAATTAACACAGGCACACTAGTCTACCATGTTACACCTGAGTCTTCTTTGTCATATTTTTCATTTAATCTTTTTTTCAGTTGGCAAACGGTCTGGACTGCAGGCAGGCCACTTCAGCACTTAAATATTTTACTATGAAGCAATGATATTTAATAGCTTCAGTATGTGGTTTAGCATTGTCTGGCTGAAATATGTAATAAATTACCCGTAAAAGACATGTAGATGGGATCATCTGTTGCTCTAAAACCTGCATATCCATTTCAACATTGACGGTGCCTTTCCAGATGTACAAGCTCCAAATTCCAGGCACTAACACCACCAAAAACACAGACTTTTCAACGGATTGCTGCTTCTTCTCATTAGTCTTCTATGTGATTCATCTGACAACAGAACAGGTTTTTCTTTTTGTCTCCGTCCATTTTAAATGAGCAATAAAATTATACAGTGAGGAAGAATACTGGATTTGGATTATGTGGAATACTGGATTACATACCAGATATGTTCCACAAATTGTCTTTTTGTAGACTGATGAATCTCTACGTATTTTTATTTCTGAGAAACTGCCTCTTTATGATGCTTTTTTATACAGTCTTGTTGCTGACCTGCTGCCAATTAATCTAATTATTCACAAAATGTTGCTCCAGTTGTTTCTTTTTACTACCACTTACTTACTAACCTTTTCATGTCCCTGTCTCAACTTTTTGGGGATAATTTGTGGTCATCTTTGTGGCTACTGCGACATTTATTTTATTAACCTTTATTTAACCAGGAAAATCCCATTGAGATTAAAAACCTCTTTTTCAAGGGAGACCTGGCCAAGATAGGCAGCAGCAGGTGTCTCACAGTTACAGAAATTACTCAAACACAGGCAGCAACAACACACATGCAACAATAAGTGAAAGAATACAAATAAAATAAAATAAAATTCAAATAAAAATAAATTAAAAAATTAAAAAATCAGTTAAAATGACAATCAATCTAATTGAAACAGTTGCATGTTATGGACTTGGCCTCAAGGATTCGTAGTTGAGATTTAAAAGTACTTAATGAAATTAATTCAGTCATTTTCCTTCTGCAGTTTGTTCCAAGCCGAGGGTGCTAAATGGACAAAAGCTCTTTTACCAAGTTCAGTTCGGGCAAATAGAACAGAAAGCAACAAGTAACCATGTGGACGAAGAGAATACCGACCAGCATGTTTCATTACAAGCAGGGAACATAGATAAGAAGGCCTCAACCCAAGTATCGCCTTATATATAAAACTGTATAAATGAGAGTTCATGCCCAAAAACAATACTGCGTCCTTTGCCATCCAGCCTAGCAGTGGATAGTTGCTATGCCATCGGATGCACTAATCAATGTTTATTTATAGCTGCCAAAAGGTTTAGTATGGCATCAACATGTGAGCACACCTCTCATAACCCTGCCTTACAGACCAGATCACACCAATTCCTGCTTCTCCACAGCAGCCCAGGCTGTCAGTGGCTCATTTAAACTGTAGGTATGATTTACTTGACATTGAAAAATATTGTGGCCTTTACTGTTATGACACAACATTGATGTGGCAAATTAATACTACCTGTAAACTGTAAATGCTTTTACAGTGAATAATTTCTTTTTCTTCACCCTGTTCTTTCTCCCACACAGCAGCATTATTTACCCATCCAGCAAAAATCTATGCTGCTGGAAACATTCATCCTGGCAGCAGTGTAAGATGAGTTATTCTCTAAAAGATACATGTTTATGTCACCAAACTTGGCTCTGCGAAAGACATTGCCAGTTGGAGGGATTTAAATAAAGCAGACGGGGCAGATTATCGATTACATGTCGTCAAAACTGGTAGTTTCTCTGCATCTCTTTGTTTTTTCCTCCATGGATAGATGATCGAAGTAGTCTTGGATTGAGACAGGTGAAAAAAATACTCCCCTCTTACCTGCAGTACTACTGTCTGTCCACTATTGACCATCATGACACAGTAATGTTTTGCCTTCCAGAACTGTGAGTGAGTCACATGACTGGAAACCATGTCTTGTGAAAATAATTTGGGTGATAAGATTTACAATCATTGCATTCTGTTTGAATTTTACACAGAACCCCAATTTTTTTTCTTTTGTAATTGGAGCTGTGGAATTATGTTGGTTGGCTTCAACAGGTATCTTCGTAACATAATATCATAATACCATTATTAACCCTTTAAAGCCGGTCAGAGCCGCACGCTCTGTTTTGCATAAGTATTTTTAAATCCCTGTAGAACCAGAACCGCGTAAGCTAGCACAATAATTTTTTTTGCATATGAAACCAGAGGAGTTGTACTTGCATCTTATGCCATCAACTTGTCATCGGTCACAGTTTCCTTCCACATATAGCTTTTCAAAAACTGCATAAAAAGCGCTTGCAGGAACAAAAACATAATATTCCAGAAACAGCTTTGCCGATTCGATCACCTGTTTGTAACACTTCCTACATTGAAACAGACGTCAGCACAAGCGATTGCATGTCCACCATTTCCTGCCCGAAACCGGAAGTGACATCATTTTCACGGAAAATGTAGTTTTTTATTTGTAGGCCTTAAAAGCCTATACTGGTGTTTTTATAAGTCATGTTTGACTTTATGCTTTTCTGAATAGTTTCTGGGATGCTTAGAACTCGAATTGCACTGTTGGAAATATTTTATTTTGATGCATATGCTGTTTTCTTTGTAAATTTGCATCATAGGATTGTTTTTCATTTTTCCTGCAGTATATAAAAATTGCTGTATCTCAAAAATAAAACTATGAAGACACTCAAAATAAATTTCCTGTTGTTGTAAACTATTTTTTGCAACTTTTTTGTATTTAAAGTTTTGAGGGATAAGCCTCTTAAATTTCTCCAAGTAGAAATATATGTAAAAAAAACAGATTACAAAAGATTTTCAATTTTTTTGTTTATTGCACTTTTTTGCAATTAATGTAGTTACTATGGACTTAATGCATAAATATTATTAAAATATGGTCTATAATGGTTGTATTGATGTATAGCAACGTGAAATGCTCCCAAAAATGGCACTACAGCATGTAAAAATATAAAGTAAGCTCTGGCGGACTTGGTTCTATGGTAGGTCTTAAAGGGTTAACAAGCCATAGCATTGTTTGATCACATTCTTTACAAATTTTATGATTTTATGATTATCAAAAGCTCTGCTTAGCTATATAACTATATATAAGTCAGTACATGAATAAATAAATAAATAAAATTTATTTATTTATTTACATGACTTCTTTCGGTCTATTCATCTGTAGACATATTCACGACACTTTATCAATTAGTTGTGAAAATATTTCACTAAAACCAACTCATGGTAGCTTTCCAATATTTCAGTTTATGCCAAACTGTTGTACCAACCCACCAGGATGTGCAGTACTGCCCAACCTTACAATGAAAAAATATCTATTCCTAATTTCCTGGCATGTATCTGTCAGCATGTTTTTTGTCATGCATTCAGTCTAAATTTGCCTGACATGTACTGTGTCGAAGCTAATTAGAGAAGTAATACATTGGTCCATTAGCAATTGACAGCGCAACTCATTTTTACCATAACTAGCTGGGACAATTGCATTGGTCTAATAGCATGCACGAAGTCATGCCTTCAGCTAAGAATACATTCCAGTGTGGCAAGGAAATTGTGTGTATTTGAGGTGAACACTCTATATTCAGAGTCATGATGCTCTAAAAATAATGCTGACATCCCATTCTGTCTGACAGATTTTTGTGTTGTATTCTTCTTATTTTTCCTGGATTTTTTGTTGGTGTTGAGAAAACAGAATTAAGCAATGACAAAAAAAAATTAAAATATATATTTTTTATGCTGTATTTGTTCCCTTTTTCCCCACAAATGATGAAATTCTGTCCCCATTAAAAAGTCAGACTCTGCTGTCAAGATATCAATTTTCTGTCACCTGGCCAATGTTCCTCTGGATGGATTTCCTTTTTTATCTTGTTCATGCAATGATCCTGCACTTTATAAGACAAGCATTGTCCTCCTGTCACCTGTCACAGACCAGCATGTAATGTTTGCACTTCTTTACGTAAGCTAAATCCTACTGACGGTCCTATGAGCAGCAGATATCAATGATGATATAATGAAATTTTACATAAGACCATTATTAAACTGAACTGCAAACTAAGACGTATGAGAACCCTTGAAAAGTGGGGCTTCTCTTTAAAAAGAAACAGCTCCTTGATTACTGTCATCGGCAGGACTTTAATGAAGCCATAGAAAGTGCATTTTAATTTGATAAATAAAGTAGTAACAGTTAATTTTAGTTGCTAGGAAGCACACAAAAACAAAGAAGATTTTCTAGTTAATAACTGGTTAATAAGTAGCTCAATATGGCATATGATTATATGATGAATAATGTAAATACTAATTACTTTTTTAATTGATGGTGATTTAAAATGTGTTAATTAAGTCTATAGATAAATTGTGGCTGTTAAGTTGTTAAACTTATGTGTGGCCAGTTTAGGAAATGCAATTTTTGGTAATGCAGAAATGAAATCCAGGATGCCGCCATAGCTTATCTGCAGGGGCCAGCGTTGGAGTCAGGCCCAGACCATTTCTTGCATTTCATTACCCTAACTCTCTTCCATATTTCCAGTCTGCATCATCTCATGTATTTAAGACAAAAAAAAGACCAAAAATAAATCCTAAAAGTTAAGAAAAGAACATTAAAGAGTTACTGTTACTCTGCATGTTTACAGATGAAATTCTTAAATCGTTCTTTTACATGTCTCACAATTATAAAGACAGTAATTGCTTTTTTTTTTAAAGCATAAATTACATTTAGTGCTAAATGTAATAAAACATGCATCCATGGCATCTAATACATGTACTTTGGTTTCTAATCTATCAAAAACACTCAAAAAGTCATTTTCAAGCATATACTGAGTCGCAAAAGTTCATCTATCTTTGACATTACATTGTTGAAGGGGGGACAGGTAGTTTCTTTTACAGAGGCTTCCTATTCACCCACATCCAGCCAAAAGTAGACCTTGCAAGCCAAAAGACCTTTTCCACACCTATCATGTCTGAGAACTGAGGGCTGCTTTCTTGCTTTCTTGAAGTTGTCACCTTCAAAGCCTATGTTTGGGAGGATGGAAAGATGACTGAAGCAGATGTTGCTCGAACTGAGATATGTGTCAGGAATAATGCAGTCTTCCAGTGTCTCCTCCCACGTCTTTTTCTTTTTCTCTAAGATCAGATTGTCATGACATACAAATTCAATTTTATCATTACATTGCAAAAAATTCCAGAATTCCCATGGCAACAAAACTCTCTTCCAAGAAGATTATCACATAAGTTCTGTTCCTCATTCGAGTTGTATAGAACAATTGCAGATATAGGTTAGATCTTTTTGTGTCTTTACAGACAAATCCAACAGTGTGAGGGAAGCTGGTGGACAATCTGTTGTCCAGTTGTTTTAGTCACTGTTCTAAATGTGCCTAGGTCAAAGTGGTGCTCCCTGCAGTGCTTTTGAGTCTCAAACAAGGTTATTTGGAGCAGCAGATACCAAAGCGTTTTTATGCAGCAGACGAGGACTGCAAGATGAAAGACAGATGAAAGATGAAGTTAAGAATGACACAAAAGAAACTGCTACGATTTGTCATTACTTCCCAAAGCTAGCCTACTGTATGGCTTTAACTGTCAGATGACCATTGTCTACACTGTAAAGTCTGTTTAACACCTATAGTTATGCAAGGAATGCTCCATCTACACTGGTAGTGTCAAATCAGCTTTTGCAGACTGATTAAGTTGCTACCATTGGTTCACCAATAAAAACACAGTGGAAAGAGCACAAAAAGATCCAACTATCCATTCTCTGAGAAACCATATGTCAAACTTACAAATTATGTCACCTGCATTAAAAAAGGGTTGCATCAGAACATACGTGAAATCTCACTCAGGGAAGAAAGTGTTCTGTTTAACTGAAGAGTTAGTATAATAAGAATATAAATCAATCTTTGGTGTTTCATATGATGCAATAATCTAAGGAAAGCAGAACAACTGGAATAGCATGAAATGTGTGTTATGCAGCCAGCAGCCAAACAGTGGAGCATAAGGTTTTGTGGTTTGCAATAACCATTAGAAAACACTGAGCCATCGAACTGCCATCAATGCAGCTTGCAAAGATACAGACAGGATGACACACATAGAAGCAGAAATGTTATTTCAGGTTTTTTTCCACTTTTTTTTAAATAGACAAAGATGAGGTGATGGAGTCCTACTGCAATAAAGACTGCAGTACATATAAACAGATCAACGGGCGGCATCCCTATATAAATATATATCCTATATTGTCCTGATAGATGGTGATTTTGCCCACAAATTCATGGTGGGACACATTCCCTCAAATCCAAACAATAACTATACATTAGCATAGTTAAATACTTATTGTCTTTGGCCCCTTCTATCGAAAACATGATCAAACTTACTAGAGAAAAAAGCTCTGTAGAAGCCTATTTATTCTGCATTACCATTGCAAAGTTTCACATTCAAAAACATGAAAAAAGAAATGAGAGTGAAAGAAATCAATATCATGTTTTGGGTTTTTTTGGTTTATTTAATACTAGGTTACAAAATGAAATCAGTTTTCAGGAGCAGGACTGTCAGAAAGGCTAATCTCATAGTAAAAGGTACAGTGGGGCAAAAAAGTATTTAGTCAGCCACCGATTGTGCAAGTTCCCCCACTTAAAATGATGACAGAGGTCAGTAATTTGCACCAGAGGTACACTTCAACTGTGAGAGACAGAATGTGAAAAAAAAAATCCATGAATTCACATGGTAGGATTTGTAAAGAATTTATTCGTAAATCAGGGTGGAAAATAAGTATTTGGTCACCTCAAACAAGGAAAATCCCTGGCTCTCACAGACCTGTAACGTCTTCTGTAAGAAGCTTTTCTGTCTCCCACTCGTTACCTGTATGAATGGCACCTGTTTGACCTCATCATCTGTATAAAAGACACCTGTCCACAGCCTCAACCAGACTCCAAACTCCGCCATGGCCAAGACCAAAGAGCTTTCGAAGGACACCAGGAAAAGAATTGTAGACCTGCACCAGACTGGGAAGAGTGAATCTACAATAGGCAAGCAGCTTGGTGTGAAAAAATCAACTGTGGGAGCAATCATCAGAAAATGGAAGACATACAAGACCACTGATAATCTCCCTCGATCTGGGGCTCCACGCAAGATCTCATCCCGTGGGGTCAAAATGATCATGAGAACGGTGAGCAAAGATCCCAGAACCACACGGGGGGACCTGGTGAATGACCTGCAGAGAGCTGGGACCAAAGTAACAAAGGTCACCATCAGTAACACACTACAACGGCAGGGAATCAAATCCCGCAGTGCCAGACGTGTTCCGCTGCTGAAGCCAGTGCATGTCCAGGCCCGTCTGAAGTTTTCCAGAGAGCACATGGATGATACAGCAGAGGATTGGGAGAATGTCATGTGGTCAGATGAAACCAAAGTAGAACTTTTTGGTATAAACTCAACTCGTCGTGTTTGGAGGAAGAAGAATACTGAGTTGCATCCCAAGAACACCATACCTACTGTGAAGCATGGGGGTGGAAACATCATGCTATGGGGCTGTTTTTCTGCCAAGGGGACAGGACGACTGATCCGTGTTAAGGACAGAATGAATGGGGCCAAGTATCGTGAGATTTTGAGCCAAAACCTCCTTCCATCAGTGAGAACTTTGAAGATGAAACGAGGCTGGGTCTTCCAACATGACAATGATCCAAAACACACCGCCCGGGCAACAAAGGAGTGGCTCCGTAAGAAGCATTTGAAAGTCCTGGAGTGGCCTAGCCAGTCTCCAGACCTCAACCCCATAGAAAATCTGTGGCGGGAGTTGAAAGTCCGTGTTGCTCGGCGACAGCCCCAAAACATCACTGCTCTTGAGAAGATCTGCATGGAGGAATGGGCCAAAATACCAGCTACTGTGTGTGCAAACCTGGTAAAGACCTATAGTAAACGTTTGACCTCTGTTATTGCCAACAAAGGTTATGTTACAAAGTATTGAGTTGTATTTTTGTTATTGACCAAATACTTATTTTCCACCCTGATTTACGAATAAATTCTTTACAAATCCTACCATGTGAATTCATGGATTTTTTTTTCACATTCTGTCTCTCACAGTTGAAGTGTACCTCTGGTGCAAATTACTGACCTCTGTCATCATTTTAAGTGGGGGAACTTGCACAATCGGTGGCTGACTAAATACTTTTTTGCCCCACTGTAAATAGAGTGTTTCAGGGTAAAACCAGCAAAACATGGCCTTCTGCTATAACAACTCAAGCTCTCGCCTTAACAACAAATACTATAGGGCAACAAGTTAGAAAGGTAGTCACTGGCTGAATAACTATTTTTTTTATTAGTCCTTTATTTATCCAGGTAAAAAAAAGCTCATTGAGATAAAAAAAAAAATCGAATTTCCAAGAGAGACCCGGCATCATGGCAACAAAAGTCAAAATACACGTACCACGTAAGTATACAACATTTTAAACAAATACAATATCCTGTACAAACATGTGAAAATATACAATAACAGATCAAGATAAGAGTACATTAAAAACAATCACACTGAGTAAAAGAGTTATTCTCTCGTTCCTGTAAGACAGACTTAAACTCTCCCAAGGTAATCAATTCTGATCATTTCAGTTCCTTCTGCAGATTATTCCAGGAAGCAGGGGCAGCGTATTTAAAAGCCTTTTTCCCCAGTTCTGTTCTGATTTTTGGGACAATCAATTGTATGATATTGTAAGAACAAAAGCTGTATCGGTTGTGGTTTTTACACATATAAACACATAAATAAGATGGAACCAGCCCAAGGAGAGATTTATAGATAAACATAGTAGTAGTAATAACTAAAGCCTTACAGTGAATTGTAAATTCTTCTCACAGCCAACAGAGAAAGGCTGACATTGGACAATTTGCTTCTGTGCTTTGTCCTTGCTGGATGAAGGGCTTCAGCATTATGAACTATGTGCAGACAGACTAAAGCACCACAGCTGAACCAGCAGCAGAATGCTGAGTATCAAAGTGACAAAGCTTGAGTTTAACGGCATTTTTTAATTAGAACTATGACTGATCCTTGAAATTTTTCACTGCTGAAATATATGGACAAGGTTTTGCTGTGAACTGGTCTTTTTCTTCTCGACTTTCTTTCATGGATGTAGCCATCATGCAGTCTATTGTGTAGCTAATGCACTCCAAAATGTACAAAGATGTGAGTTGTTGTTTTTTTTCTGCATTAAAAGCAGACAGACAGAAATGATTAAAAAACGGAAAAGAGGAAATGGAATTATTTTGTTTCTTTTTTCACTAGAACTGAATCTCGACGCTTTAAAACTGGTTTGCCAATCTGTAGGTATATGAATTCAGCAAGCCACAAACTTCACTTTGTAGAGCTCAATAATTCATAACTAGAACTTTATTTTGAATTCTGTATTTCACCAGAATCTGATTGCAAGAAGCTTAAGCTGTTTCTTTGTTCCTGTTAGAAAATATGCTGCAGCCCTTTGATCCACCTGCTTACAGATCATCGACAGAAACAGAGGCGTGTTGAGTTATAGAGTACAGATGTCACAAAAGACTGAATTTAAAAGCATTTTTTAACATAAATCATGGCTGATCCTTGAACTGTTGCACAAGGTGCATACACTTCATACAGTAGAGTTACATATAATCCTTAAGTTTATTATAAGCACACAGTGACACAATGAAAGTATTTGAAAAATACTTGCAAAGAGGCAGGAATACTTTGACCGTTATGCCACACAGACTTTATTCCGTAAGCTGACGTTTCAGCACAGGAGTGCCTTCTTCAAAGCTTATCCACATAATGCCCTGCTGCCTGTGTCGCCATGATAAATCCAAATCTTTTAACAAACCTAAGACAAAATCTACCAGCAAGTCTAATTGTGTTCCTCTAACCTCTCAACCTTCACAGTTTACAGTTTTTTGCAGCCTTTTTTCAGACCTAAAAACATACTATATAGACTTACCATAAAATAAGAAGCATTTAGCATCACATAGGGTTGTAAGTTGTCTCAGTGCAAATACTTCCCCATGCACTATTTGTCAGTGTAGGTCAGTGTTAATAATTTAAATACATTATACACTTGTTTTCAGAATAACGGCTTAGAAGGAAGAGGGGGACATTTTTTAAAAGCATTTGGTTAGCAGCAAACTAAAGAAAGAAAAGATTGTGTGCTCCAGAGAAGGACACCAGTTTTACCAGAGCATGTGCTTGAATGCAGAGGGTAAAAAAAAAAGGTTGTGGGTTGTGGCTTCCTCTGATTCATTGCAGGGGGGCTTTTTGAGATCCATAGATGCCCTCTCCTGCCCTTCACCCCAGGGTAACTTACTTTTATTGGTAGTGGTGAGACAAAAGGTCAAAGAATTTGAAAAAAAAGTATATATAGATCAGTGCCAGCCCACCAGGGCTTAAAACATCCATAACTGTCAACTGGTTTTATGTGCCACCCCGCGGTGGCCTCCATTTTGTCCTGTTGTCTAGAATCACTCCCACTGGGCATCTGCTTTCATCATCTGAAGGTGTTCTCCACGTGAATGGATGCTCTTGGCTTTAGAGTGAAGCTGACACCAGACAACTTTGTCTATGATGTCTGAACAACCCAGGCCTCTCCTGAGGCATGTCTGTTGGGATGATGACCTATAACTGTGGCGAGTCAGATGCCCGCCCTGTTCAAGTCGTTCTCATCCACAGCCTAAACACATTTTAGAGTGAAATACATCAGTTCTGTTTGTCTGCCATCAACTTTCTGGCAGAATGTGGTCTGGCTTTAAAATTAGATTTTTATGAAACAGCTTTTACTCAGTGGGAACTTTTCGCTGAATTTAAACAGTTTTCACCATGCAGACAGTTTAACTGTTATCATTTAGTCCAAATAACTGCCAAGTTTGACAATTAAGTGTAAAAAATGTTTAAAGTATGGAGTCAGGATGTAAAAGAAATGTAAAATATTGCTATGGCTTTGCTTTCTGTTAAGATCTTGTAGAATTATGGATACCATCTTTTTTTATATTCATGTATTTATTATTAAGATAAGCAGGTCCTCTTAACTAACACATTCCCCTGTTCATTTTTCTAACAATAGTACTAAATGGCCTGTATTTGTATAGCGCTTTACTAGTACCTAAGGACCCCAAAGCGCTTTACACATCCAGTAATCCACCCATTCACACACACATTCACACACAGGTGATGGCAGCTACGTTGTAGCCACAGCCACCCTGGGGCGCACTGACAGAGGCGAGGCTGCCGGACACTGGCGCCACCGGGCCCTCTGACCACTACCAGTAGGCAACGGGTGAAGTGTCTTGCCCAAGGACACAACGACCAAGCCGGGGCTCGAACCAGCAACCTTCCAATTACAAGGCGAACTCCCAACTCTTGAGCCACGATCGCCCCAGGTTAAAGGATAATTAACAGGGAAGAAACAATCTGGTCTTGTGGTCGTTCATCCTGTAGTAATAACATTTAATCTAATGATTGGTGGTGTTAGACACAAATTTTCATTGTTGTGTGTGTGTGTATGTGTGTGTTCCTCAATGTGAATTTCCCAAAAATATTTATTGTTCGTCATATGGAGGTCAGAGGGATGTTTGAGCCCTATATCATCTTGATTTTCACATCAGAGCTCCGGGTTTGGCTCATGTTAATAAAATGTGTCACCTCACCAATGTCAGTGCGCCCCAGGGTGGCTGTGGCTACAATGTAGCTTGCCATCACCAGTGTGTGAATGTGTGTGTGAATGGGTGGATGACTGGATGTGTAAAGCGCTTTGGGGTCCTTAGGGACTAGTAAAGCGCTATACAAATACAGGCCATTTACGTGGTTGGGTTGATCTGTTACAAGTTCTTGTTTAAGAAGTCGGCAAGCAAAAAGATGGATGGATGGATAAATCGATCGATAAGATCAGGCATTTAAAATTACTGGGTAACGCGAGGACAAATATCATTGATTGGGTTATAACACAATGGCAGCCTTGTCTTTCAAATCTTTATCTTTCTGGTTGCCATGGTGATACCTCCCTTCTTTCTATGCAAAAATAAATGTAAATAAATGACACTCAATATATTTCCTATAGAAATGAATTTCTTACACATCTGCATTCACTAACACACATACAAAAAATGTCATACTTTGTGTTTATGAACACAAAAATGTAGATTCATAATTTTGTGACTCTTCCGTGAACTGCCACGAGACCAGGCCGGGGCAAACTACATGAAAGTGAGGTAAAGCAAGTTAGAGAGTGTATTGTATCAATACGTTATTAAACTGAAATAATAATTCACACACAGTGGCATTCGTTTGGTAGGAATAACAATACAATGTCTGCTGTTGATCATATTGTTCTATTAAGTATGACTGAATCACTATATTATGATGCATACATACATATACTGGGGAATCATGGGGAAAATATTGTGACTAAACATGAATTATGCAAATGTTAAATCTACATTTCTTAACAAAGATGAAACCAAAGAGAAACATCCCCATAAAGATATGAATGTATGTCAAGTATGTCCAACTCAGTCTAAACTCAGTGAAATGAAACCCATGGTATTCATCTGTGCCAGTAATCAGCTTGTGCTGCAGCGACTTCTGTTTTTTAACCAAGTCATTTACACATTACTCAAGTCTTCCCTGCCTGTGGCACTTATTAAACCTGCAATCTCTGATTTTTTGCCACTCTTTACAGGCTGTCATCCTAACAGTGATGTGACCTTTTCAGCTGATAATGGCGTGCTTACAAAGATTTCCTTATTTACACACCCAGGGAAACATTGCCTTTGTTTAGAGTGTCTTGGAGCTTTGTTTTTGGTTTCTAACAGTGCTGAGGGTTAGCATTTGCCTCTTTCTGAGCAGGTAGATTAAACCTGTCTCACAAATATTATTTGTTATACCTGCTGTACAACAAAAAGTTTGAAACACGGTAAATAAAACTTGAAGTAGTGAAATGAAAAGATGATTTTACAAATAGCTTGTAGAACTAGTGATGTGCGATACCACTGATTTCCTTTCCGATCCGATACCAAGTAATATTCAGGGTGGTATCGACGATACTGATCCGATACTTTGTACAAAAACTTATTTTATTTATTGTATCTCAAATTATAGCGCCATACTGATTACAGGACATCAGATTACTTGTTCTTATCACTTAATAATGCAGAGTTCATCATATAGAAATAAAGAAACTGAAGCTCTGCCCTATTTGAACACGTTGCCTGCCTGCAGCACTAAAGGACTGTCCCTCTCCTCCTCTTCAGTTTGCCTCAACATACGCTTGTCATATCCTGTGATATGATTTACTCTGAGGTGTTTGACAAGGTTAGTGATGTTGCCACAACCATACATGCCAACCCTCCCGATTTTTCCGGGAGAATCCCGAATTTCAGAGCCCCTCCCGAAAATCTCCCGGAGCCACCATTCTCCCGAATTTTTCCCGATTTTCCACCCCGGCAACAAAATTGAAAAACCATATCGCAGAATTCATAGCGCGGCCCAGCCAATTCCAGTCTCCAACAATGGCGGCAGCGACTTAGTTTTAATATTACTCTTATTTCTCTTTCGGGGTCGCAAAAAAACGTTTAACATATTTTCAGGTGAGAATGTAGCTGTGTAAACTTCAAATATCTGAGCCGACCGACACATCGTCTTTAAACCCCCGCGGTCTTTCGCTACTCGGGTTAAACATGATATATAAGTCACTTTGATAATTAAAAATGTTATTGTTTGGCTTTTTCAGTGTTTTATTTGTTCGTGAGTAAATCGGTTTGGCTGAGATTAAAGTTATTAGATTAGATTAAATTAAATTTAACTTTACTAATCCCTCGGAAGGGGTCCACCAGGGTTTTCACACAGCTGAATAAACGTTAAACAGAAAACTAATTAAACAAAGTGTGAGACAGTCCAGAGTTTACTCCCGTTATATTTTAGATAGCAAGGAGCAGACGGCAGAGTTTCACTCCACCGAGGGAGCCTGTGACGTACTACCCGGCTTTCTTTAGACCACGAAGGCCGGGTCCTCAGGTGGAAGCAGCCTCTGAATTTGGACACCCCAGCTGTTTCCGGGCCGGCCAATAATAACGGTGACATTTAACGTATTTTATCTGATAAATAAACACTGTAAAATGTATTTATCACCCCCCAACAGCCCTTTTGAATGTCTCTCTAGTATGGCCACAACACCTCACTCTTGGAGCACTTTTTTGCCACATGTATCGCAAAGCACGTCTGAGCTGTTTGTGGAGGTAAAATACGTCCGCACATGACTCCAATTACGCTCAGCTGCGCACGCCAAGGGGCTGCAAGACATTTATACAGCCGTATTTCGCACATGACAATGAAAGGCAGAAGACGAAGTAGTTCATTTGAATGTAGACAATCCGAATGCTATAGTTTCTTTCCACTCTGTTCCTGTTAATGATAAACTAAAATTTACTCTAAATTACTAAAATATCGATATTTTAATGTGAGAATCGATTCTAGAACATACCACCGATACCAATCATTTAATGGTATCGGAGGAATCGATATTTCAGGATCGATCCGCACATCACTAGGTAGAATCCAGACTGGCCATATCAGGGTTGGGTTTATCTATATTTTTTGCCGATTTTAAAGACAAAAAGATGCTAGATTGCATCCGCTGAAACACTGGCACCTTACTCCTTCTAACACTGAACTGATCTTAAGATTCTTCCCCTTTTGAACTTAAGCCTTTCTCATTCCTGATACAACGTCTTCCCCTGGAAGGCAAACACATGGGCACATTTTGCAACACCCACAGGTCATCACACAGGATCTATGCCTTTTGCTTGACTTTCTAATACCTCCTGGCTTTATCAAAGTGCACAGATGGTGAATCTTAGCATCTTTTGTGTGACCTTCTACATTCTAGCCTGATGTGTATTCCTGCCTAGGGTGACAAAAAATGGAGATGGATGACTTTTTACTTGTTTGCTGCCTTCTCTGTCTTGTATTAGTTTGACTTGGATCTGAAATAGAACACAAGAGCTGCCAGTGCATTTGAGCTTGGTCTCACGAAAGAAGGTCATGGTTTCTTGTCCTGCTTCAAGGTAGGCCTCAAGCATCTCTACATGCAGTTCCTTGACCCATACACTGACCTTTGCATGCAGCATGCAACAGAATTGTTCAAGAATGAGAATCTCCTCACTTTGTGTCTTCTGTGGTTCTGCTTGGCCACTTCTACTTGTGGTAGAGTTCCCCTTATGCCACAGATCTCCCAGGGGGTCTCGTCTGGTGTGATGTCAAGTTTTTGTGGGTTTCAATCTGAAGTATTTTATGCTTTCCAAACAGGACTGTGTGATATATTTCTTTTTTCACCACTTAAAGGTATTCTGATTTTGCAATTACACTAATTTGATATCTTTGGATAATAAATAAGCCGACTAATAATAAATACATGAACTCAGTATTTCAGTATTGTAACAGTATACTGTTCAACCTTTAATTTAAACATTAATATGTAACTTTTTAAAGTCGCAGCAGTCTTCAGCAGTGAAGCAGTTCAGATTCAGGGTTTTGAGCTCATCGGCACGACAGCTGAGAAAGAGTTACCAACCTTGGTTTAAGCAAAGCTTCTAAACCAAATGTTCACTCATATGGGATATGAAGGGAAATATATGTAAATGAAAATCCCTGAAAAGCCCTAATATATACACAACTGGATTAACTCTTTTTTTAACAAAAAAAGTTCTGCAAGAAAACTTTTGTTGCAACTAGAATTTTAACTAGAAATGGATCTTCAGATATGTTTCCCAGACTTGAGGTAGTATTCCAGACAAATGGTTATGGGGGATATGTTCACACTTTGCTATCTTTTATGTAATTTATGTTGCAATTAATGGCAGCTCTCTGTGCCAATGCAATAAAAAATGAAGTATATATAATGACAAAGAGTTGTTTGTAGTGACGATCCCACAGAGATGTAACGCCTTGTTTTGCATCAACAAAACAATTTTTGACTTTAAGCTCATTCTTTGTATTTTCTATTCCCCAAAAGCTCTGAACACTACCCAGCCAGCAACAAACAGAAGAAAGGTAAATATATGGGTGCTTCAAGCTGCTTTAGAATTTCCCATCAAGAGTTTGTGAAATAGTCTTTGCTACCAATCAAACAGACCTGTTTTGTAATTGTCAAACCCAAAACCACTGATGATAGAAGGTTATTTTCCATGACCAGTTATCACCTCACATTCATTTACTTTGTTTAAATCATTGGCAATGAATATGTTTAAAGAGGAATGTTTGTCTACTAATGGGCTGCTATAACATACATCAGAGTATTTATTTTTCATATTATCAAACCTATTATTAAGCTGTATATTTTAGCCTTAGGGTTGATAACTTATGGTAACAATGTTGACACCGGTTTCTTAGATCAACACTTTTTAAAATAACACTCTAACGCTTTTGTATTGCAAATATGGCAAGCGCACACAATAAAATACAAGTATTTATGTGTCAAGGTGAAGATGTGTTGAGTGACAGTGATTATGAGTTCAGAGATGGGAGAAGAGTAAATGACAGCCTGCAGAGAAGGAAATGAAGGGGGAAGGAGATTGCCAGTACCTTAAATTACTCAATAGTGTCTGATAGGAGACACGAAATGAGCAGTGGTTAATTCTAACCACGAAATAACAAAGATGTGGTGTTTTATTGCACAACTGGCCCACATATCTCCAGTCTCTGCTCAGCTGCATAAAAAAACTAAGGCATCAGAAATATAATAGTTTCAGTTTTCACACATAGTTCCACAAACACATCCTTTAGAAGCAAATTGTTTTACTCGCTGACAGGCAGTTCATCACACTGATGTCAGCGGATGAACAGCGGGGGTCAGGATGGGCAAAAAAAACCTACCCTTACCACAGGCTGAATGCATCTCTGTGTTCATCTAGTACAGATGTTGTGAAGATGCATGAGACTAATGGCAGTGCTGGAGAGATAAAGCTGTTCTCTTCCCATCAGCTCTCTGCCACATCACCATTGTCTGGTTCCTCAGATGAGACTGTGAGGTCCAATTATGATTTGTGATCTTTCAGCACAGCATATAAATGTCACCTCTGACTGAGGATCCCAGCTTCATAAAGGAATTCATTTTAAGTAAAAGAGCCAGGTCATAAAGTGTGTTATGTCTCTACAGCTCTGGATTTTTTTTTTTTTAAGTACACAGTCTTCTCAGAGATTAGAAATGGGAGTTTTATAAAAGAGCAGCGCCTTGACTAGCAAACTTTCTTTGCATACTTTTTTACTAGTATTGTCTCTTAACATCGTTTTGAAAGTCCTGAAGTCCATTGACAACACGTGAACCTGTTTCTGTGTTTAATCTTCTACTTCAGCGGTCCCCAACCTTTTTGCGCCACGGACCGGTTTATGCCCGACAATATTTTCACGGACCGGCCTTTAAGGTGTCGGTAAATACAACAAAATAAAACTAGTACCGGTACCGAAAAAAAGAAAATTAATTCATAACACACGTGAAAAGACCAAGGAAAACCGAGAAAACGATAAAAACGATAACAAAATAACGCTGAAAACCGATAAAAACCCTGAAAACTATACATTTCACACCTGAACCTCAACTCTCGTGGCCCGGTACCAAACGACTCACGGACCGGTACTGGTCCGAGGCCCGGGGGTTGGGGACCGCTATTCTTATTCATTTGTTGAGTCCCTTTCAAAATTGGCCACTGTTCTGTTAACATTTTTTTCTGCTCAGTTTTTAAAACCTTATGGTGTACAGATTTGATTGGGGTTGTGACATTTTGGTAGCAAATATTTCGAATCATAGAGCAAGATGTTAATTACAAACTTCATTGTGGATAGAGTCATCTGAATCTCTTTGTCGGCTCCAGTTTTGTCCTAATTGATGAGCTTGGTCTGCCCTTCATTTACTCACAGGTGTGTAGGTGTTCCCCAATGACTGACCCTCTATGGCTGTATCACAATTCAGGGTCTGCAGCCTTAAAGGCCGATTACATCACAACGACGCGACGAAGGCTGCCCCAATTCGAAGGCTGCTCGAAATGCGGCCCTCAAATGCGTCCTTCATTTCCCTGAATTTTAAGGATGTGGCGGTGTAGACTTCGTGGCCCAACATATCCCAGAATGCATAGCGCGGCGGTGGGTGTGGATAATTTTGCCAAATAAAAACGGCGGATCAGGGGCGCCCGAAGAGTAAACTTTAAGTAAGTACTGAATATTATGTCACTTATCTATGTGCAAATGTTTAATAACGAAGAACATTAAAACATTACTGTTGGCCACATGTCGGCAAAGTTATGTGACATTAGTGACGTTTGTACAAACTTGGCTTTAAAGCCTTTACTTTAAAATATACGCCGTTCAATAGCTGACCGTTATCTTACAGGGAATGATCAAAGCTCGTGTAGAAACAAACAAACAAATGAACAAAATATTTTCTCCTTCATTTCTGTCAAACAAAATTGTATGAACCGTTTCCAGCTGTTAGTATCATGGTTGCTAGGCAACCCGGGCAGCGCAACGGAGGCTAGACCGTCCCATTTCACAAGCCTCGCACTTCCGGCCTTAGCGGTCTTTAAGTATGCGGCCCTTGAGGATCGTTGAGGCTGCGTACTTTAAGGCTGCAGACCCTGAATTGGGATACAGCCAAAGACTGTCTTGTATCTATTTAACCACCCCTCACCCAAAGCTTCTCAAATGTGTTGTATTCATTACTTTAATGATACTTCTGCAGCTAGCCATGTAGTGGCAAATATGTCGACTAACTCTTCCTAGTATTTAGTTGTTTCTTTGTTTTAATATTTCATTTTTAGACTTCAACTAGCTCGCTAGCTAGCTTAGTGCTAACTAATAACGTTACTCTTTGTTGTAACATCTGCATGACCAGCTGATCACTTTATTTGTGCTGGAAACATTTTGACCATTTCTAATTCCCAGTGGGGCTTCTGTAGTTGTTTGCATTTGAGAATCAAAGTTTAATTTGGAAATGGCACCTATATGAGACTGGCAAGCGATTACGGTAAAGTTACAATCTTGGAATAGGAATTTTGACAAACTCGAGAACGTATGCCATTTTGCTGTGAGACCACAGCGCAGAAAGCCCTTGTGTACACATCAGATAAATTAAACCAATATCTCTCTTTTTCAGGATTTTTCTTCACTTTTTTGCAAACACGTCTCATCCACCAATATTGTCTGCTGCAATATGTATAAAACCAAATTTGCTTTAAACAAAAAAAGACAAAAAAAAAAAGAAATAATAGCATATAATGTTCTATTTTCTGACACCAATTACCTACAGCAAGTGAAAATTTCATTATCAATTTACTACTTCATGGTTAAAAAAGGGTCATTTTTGCCTCAATCAGAAAGTGGTCAAAAGATTGTGTGAAGCGACGACACCTCTCACAGAAACACTATGAAATAACACTTACTGTAACTCCCAATCAAAGACTTACAAGTAAAGCTTATATCTGTGAATACTAGACACCTCATTAGGCAAGCAATGTACAAGAGTCAAGTTCAGCTGCATCAGGTCCCACGCAATGGACCTAATAGTGGTTTAGCATCATTTCCATTTTGACTAATCAACTGAGTAAGGCATCTGCTCTTGCCAGTTTGAAAATGTGTGTGATGAACAGAGTGGACTGAATTACGCCCAGCTTGTAAGTTACAATTAATCTCGTAACATAATGCAGGCAACATCATGGAATATTCAGTCGCACACTAACACACTAGCAGATTTAATGCTGTAGCCCTCAGGAAGAGAAACTGTTGTAAACAAACACATTTTAGAAGAATGGAACCAAAATTTATCTGTAACATCTAATAAAGATTTATGGAACGTTGCAGCCTCCTAACGTAAGAGCTAAAGCGTGATTGGGATCAAATAAATTAGCCAATATAATGTAGAATCTGTAAAACAATTTTTTATTAATTCAGGCTATATAGGTTATATATTCCCTGCTATGCATTGTGCAATAATAGTGGTATATTAAAGTTGAATACTATTATTAACATGCGAGATATTCATGCAAATATAAGATCAATATTATAATGTTAACTTAGGAGAAGGAAAATATCATAAGGTGCCCGGGGAAAAAGCGATCCAACTTCTCAACAACTGTAATATTCTTAGTTCAAAGTAAAATATCACATGAAGATTAAAGTGGTCTCATAAAAAAAAACGTGATTCGCTAGTATATTGTCATCCCAGATTTATCAGGCCAGCCAACATGACAACAGCCCACCAGCAGCCTTTTCGCTGGCCAAGATGAGACATGATCGCTTCTGAAGTGTGAGAACATTTCAGCATCGGCTAATTAATTGTAATAAGGCCGGCTGGCACATACGTTGGCAATGACAACCCTTGGGTGAGAGGCGAGGCGAGGCTTCCCTACTAAAGCCGGTGTGGAGTTTGAACTGTCAGGCCGCCGTGCTCCAGAGACTTGGTCTGGCACTCACCTAGATACACATCTGCTCTGATAAATCGCCTGCATCACCCAGTGCATACATTTCATTATCGGCTTTAAGTGGGCGAAAACAACAAGAATCGGGGCTTCGAGCAGAACTTGGGTGAGAGGGCGGATGAAAGGGAGGAACAGGAGCAGAATATGCTGGGTGTTTAAAGAAATGCCCTCCTCATTTTCCTGTTAGTCACATTGACCTCTATCAACCTCTATTGACAGCTATGTGCAACTACAGAATCACACAGTTTAATTGTCTTCCATTGCTATGGGCTGATATTAGTGCTAAATTATTTGAAACTGTTACATTAATATGATTGCATAAAATAACACGGGGTCCATCCCCATTGCAGTGTGCTATATTAACTACTGCTGAGGATTAACAGCCTTCCTCAAGGGTAACTTGACAAAATGTTCTGAGGGTTTGATAAATTCTGCATGGTTTCTGGCTTTCACAGGGTGGGAAAAGTGTATTCTGCAAGTAACACAGTTTAAATGAGGAGGCTTTACCCTGCACCACACACCTGATAAGGGATGATCACTCACTCTGGCTACATCCAAAGGCAATTCACCACGACTTTCTTGTCCATCAGCTCTTTCATTGATTTTATGATTGTTCATGTCCTTGCTTGTCAAGAGCAAAGCTCCTCTGAGTTTGGTCTCAAAATGTAAGAAAATCTCAAAAGTGTGTGTAAGAGCCATTTTTATTCACAAACTCTACTGCTTTTCAAGTCTACTCAATGTAGAACAACACTGCCATCACTTGGCAGCTTCTGCTCATTACTCGGACTTGAACCCACGCCGACAATGCTGCAGAGGGCACCAAACTTGCAAGAAAGAGCAGAGTTATGCAGTCCTGCGTGGAACTTGAAATTAAATGGGTCAAGGAGATTTAGATCTAGGCCATTATTGTCAAAGAGAACAATGGGCATGGACGTAGGAGTAATTGGTAGAAAAGGGTAAGCATTTGTCATGTTAGTTCAGACTGAGTTCTGCACATACTTAATAGGGTTTCACATGATTTACAAAGGCATATTTGCTTTATTACAGCCAATGCCAGACTTGCTGTCACTGAGTATAATTAATGTGTCACACTTTAGTTGCTTCCTCTTTCTATAGTTTAAAACACTGCAAACTTTAATAGTAAAAGATTTATTTATATAAATATCCAGCACTAGCAATTTCACATGCACTAATTCCATTTCAAAACAGATTATCAATTAATCGGTCAATCTGGAACTCAATCTTTTTACAATTGCCATAACTATGAGTAATTCTGAACTAAAAAAATTAAGAAAAAATGAATAAATTGCAGTTTTTATTTCTTTCAAAAAGAAGAATGTGACAAAGTTAGAGGGTGTTGTACTTCTAGCTTAAAGCTCATATTAGCATGCTAACATGCTAACTCTGCTAACATGCTATCACTGATATTGCCAAACTAAACAGATTGTTTATTTGGCACTATATTGATATATTATTTGTTTGTCTCCTTTTTTTTCTGTTGTTGCTATACTATTTTAACAAGTTCAAAATAAAGATACATTCTAACTATTACCCAGTAAAAACTGACTGAAAGTCACAGGTGTGTAACCACAACTGGAGCTGTCCCCCCAGAAGTGGTCCTGAGAGTAAATGACCCACCCTGTAATCATGTAAGACATTTGCAGTCACATGAGTCAAGTTGTGAGTCAAGTTGTGAGTTGTTAATGTCACACAGGCCAAGGTGTGAATCCACTGTGAGACATTACCCTACCCCACCCCCATCATGTAAGTTACTATGAGCAGAGGATTGGAGAGTGGATTAACCACTCTCAACACCACCTCCCTGGGGACGAGCCCACTAAGGGTTAAACACTTTTAGTGCATCAGAACTGAAAAGCCTCTTGGATGAGAGGTGACATGCCTTCATAAACCAAAAAGAGGTCCAGTTCATTTCAAGTGCTTGAGTTTTCCAGGTCAGAAAACAAAGAAAGCAGCTTAAGAACAGATCATGAAATGCCTCAATGGAAGGAATCATGAGAGGTCATCATCGGGTAAACGAAGCACAATCCATCCCGTTTTTGAGACACTAAAAAAAACTGTACACTTCAAGCATGCTTCAAATCCTGATGCTCATCCATCACCTTAGAGCCTGAAGTCATTAATACAGTGTCATCAGCCCACAAAACCTTTTCTCAGCAGTGTTGTAGAGGCACAAAGCGCAGTGCTGCTTGTGTTTTTGGAGTTCATACTTAATCTCAGGTGTCCTTTCATGAAAACCTCCCCAGTTTAATGATGTCCCTTTACATTTTTTAACTTAAACCAGGTTCTACAGAGCAGTGTGTACCTTAGCGAGCCCCACCCAGCCACACACACAAAGAGAAAGAGAGACAGAGAACAAATAAAACTACAGATTGATTGGGATTCCCTGACTTATGCAGCGTTTCAGAAATAATTAAATGTTCAATCATAATGAATTATTGAATATTAAATATGAGCCATATTCATTTAAGCAAATTAAATTACATAAAAAAGAAATACATTTTCACTGGCGGTCTCAATCATTTTACTTTGCTGTAACCATGACCAATGTCCAACAGACACATGGTGCTTCCTAGATCTAGATAGAAAAATAGGTTTACTCATTTATTAATATTTGTCATTTTTAAATTGAAATGTAAGTGCATGATTGATTAAACTTACATTTTTTTTGCAATTCAGTATGGTCTGATCCATCCACATAATGTACCATCATGAACTCAGATACAGCCGTGCAAATTTACACTCCAGGCACATCTCTAACGATTTCTCACATTCTGTATCTGTGTATGAGGGTCATACTTCTTTATGCGCTGCAGGTAGGTCCCTTTAGTGGAGGAATAAACCCCCGTGACTTGCACGCAGCCCAGCATGGTCACCGCCCTGCACTCTACCCCTCTCTCCTTCATGCTGACAAGTGGGATCCATTCTTCTGTGTCTGGGTTGAAGCACTCAGTGAGGGTGGTCTGGCCCCCTACCATGCGCAGCCTGCTGTTCAAAGACACCAGGCACATCCCACACTCTGCAGGGAGCAACAGCATGACAATCATAGATTTATTTTAATAAAAAGGTTAAATTAAAAGTAATGTGTCTTTTTGCACATACAGTCAAGAGCAGGCACTTAATGCTAAACAAATCTCAGATAAGTTTGTCTTTTCTATTTGTTTTTTGTGACTAGATTTGCTAACACAGCTACGTGGATGCGGGTAATATTATGGTGGTTGAAATCCACTGTGAAACTTTACACCTTTTCTTAGATATAGTTGCCCTTGAAACCAAAAGATCCATCTGCTACATAATTTCCACACCTGACAAAATGTTAAAGAGAGGAAAGCAGAATAGAGATTTGATCTCTGACCTGCCTGCTAGCAGCCTGTGGGCTTCTTTCACCAGCAGGAGGGCGCGCATAGAGCTGAGAGAATGCTAGCATGTTGAAGCACTTGTCCACAACCAGGAGGGCCTCTCAGGCCCCTTTCACTGCTCAAAACTGCAGTAGGTCAGCAGCCCTTAGCAAGCTTTTCACGTTCAGCAAGGTTATGTTGACTCTGGAGGAGTAGACACGAGTCACCCAAGGCCAACACAAGCGCCGCGTCTGCCCCCGGCAGCTTGGATGAGAGAAGTAAATAACATCTTTACTTTCAAACTGAAACGTTTGTACACATTTGAGAACTTCTTATGAAAGTTAACCTCTAACTGCCAATCTCATGATTACATTTTTGTGAAGAGGACCTGCCCTGTACTTCCACACATTTATATTATTTGTGGGTTTCTTTTTTGTTGTTATTGTTGTTTTTACTGCATGGTAGTTCCTTTAACAGCTCCGCTGTGTAGCAGTTTGCACATTCCTCTAACAACCAAACGATCCCTGCTTTGATCCTGGGAGGAGAGACTAATTTCTTTGTTTTTTTGTCAGGAGAGGAATCCTGAAAGGTGTAAAAGGTCTCCCAACTCTAAAACATGCAAGACGACCTACTTTGGTTGTATTGCTGTGAAGGAAAAATGGGAAAGCAGGTCCATTTGCATCCAGTTTCCTTTACTATACATACCAAATGAGTTACAGATGCAAAAATCATATGTTGGAATGAAACTGACTGCTTCCGAACAATCTTTTGCCAAACTTTCCAAGGAAAATAGTCCAAATTCATAAAACTTGTACCCAAGTTTGACAGCTTCAGTATTCAAGATGGCTGTTTCTAAGCATCTTCGTTTAATACAAAAATCCTCATCTAAACCCTCTTGCTACTGAAGAGTGAATTCAGAGAGTAAACAAAGCCTGCTTGTCTTGGACGGTAATACCAGGTTAGATCTTAGACAAGTGCAATTGAGTTGTTGGCCCTGATTCATACTCTAAATCTATGTTCAAACCGTGATGCATTTGTGCCAACCTACTGATGTGTGGGAGGTTTTCAGTCTTAGGAAGGAATATCTTTGCATCTCCACAGGATGTAGCTGCCTCTCTGGATAGAAATGATAAATCAGTCCTTCATTTGCCACTGATTGAAGTCTGGGTGACAACAGCCCATTTGCATTTATTCATTTGGCAGACACTATAATCCGTACTGATGTACCGCTGAGGCACAATCCAAAGCATGGCAGATCAAGAACTGAGAAAAAAAACCCTTCCAGGTGTGATGTAATACACAAGTGTGTTGTCATTTTCTTTTTTTCCTTCTTCTTTCTTCTTCTTCCTTTTTTTTTTTAGGAGAAACTAGTAAAAAATCAAGCAAGAGAAATAGACAGAGGCAGTGCAAACTAGTCCAGTAACTCAGAGGCTGGGCTCCAAGCTAAATTTGACAACAGCAGCCTAAATTAAATTTGGTAAATCATTACACCAAACCAACACAGCTCTACCATGAAGTTCTAAATACCCAAGCAGCAACCCCCAGGGCTGAAAAATGAAGCCAGTGAGCCAGTACCAAACACATTTCCTTTAATTGTAACCTGAGGTTGGCTCCAGAAGTGACTCAGTCCCCATAGAGGCCCATGTTAAGGTGTCCACCTCCAGCAATGGAATGATCATGTTTTTAAAATTACCAAGGCTTATGGCTTTGGCAGTGATGGGAATAACGGCGTTACAAGTAAAGGCGTTACTGTAACGAGTACAGCGCCGTTACTGTTACTAACAAGAAAATGCGGTGCGGTTGCGTTACTGTTTTTCAACAAACAGACGGTTGAAGCTGTCTTCAGCTCACTGCACGTTATATCAGTTGCACGGAAGTAGCTGTAAAAATATGGTTATTTCCAGTAATGACAATACAGTTTGTTGCACTAATTTTACATGGGATCTTGCCTTTTCAAGTGATTTTAAACATTAAATTAGGAACATGTTAATGTGATTAAACAATGAAATTATTTATATATGGAAAAAAAAAAAAACCTAAATAAACAGTAATATTCCAGCAGCTGGGGCGCCAAAATACAACCGTAAAATAACAGAAAATAACTTTCTCATGAAAATACAGTTATTTTCAGTACTGAAGAGTCTGCCCTTTCCAATTGCTTTTAGACATCAAATTAGGAACATTTTAACGTGATCAAACAATGAAATTACCTATAAACAAGGTCAATGAATGTGGCAATATGAATGATAATACGTAAATGTACAGAAATATACAGTTAACAGTTGGTTTAAATAATAATGGATTGCATGCCCTGGGACAGATTGACAGAGGCGAGGCTGCCATATCGCACCATCGGCCCCTCTGGCCATCACCAGCAGGCGAAGAGTCTTGAGTGTCTGAGCCGGAGCTCGAACCGGCAACCTTCTGATCACAAGACAAACTGTCAACTCTTGAGCCACGATCGCCCTAAATAGCAATGATAATAATACTTATGTGATGCTTATGTTCTTTGGTGTATTAAGAGTTTTTTCATGTGCTATGTGCAGAGGTGTTTTTTTCTGTTCTCAAACTGATCTCCCTGTTGGAGCTCAGTCTGATGGGAGTTTTTATTTTCTCCTTATCTTTCCTCATGTGGTGCATTTTCCATTGTTATACCTCTCTGACCTGTCTTCCCCATGTGATGTTTTGTGTAATGTATGTATGGTCGGAGGGTAAGATGGCAACGCCATTGCATAGGTCGGCAGCCTTATGAAATTTCCCCTTGTGGGACAATAAAGATATATATCAAATCAAATCAAATCCATAGCATTACATTTGAATTCAACAGTTCAATCTTTCAAATAACGGACAGATATTTGTGAAATCATGATACATTTGTGAATGTATTTTAACAGTCTAAATATGCATATGTACAGACAGATACATTTAATAATCATGAAAATTATGTTTTATTACATTACAGTGATTTAACGTTAATTTACATTTAAAATGTGAAATCACAGTCTATTTACGTAACTTTAATGATATTCTAGAAGAACAGAACAAAACTGTGAAATGCAGTAAAATACTTTTATATCAGGATTTTTTCCTACAGTGCAGCCATACCCGCGACCTTGTGGTTGTTAGTTCACATTCATTGGCCGATGCTTAGCATCATGTTATTATGTGTCCCAACATCCAGTGGCGTGTCACATTGTTTTCATGGCCACACCCTCCCCCCCAGGTGCAGAGGCCTATTTCTGTTCAGGAATGTTGTGAATACTTTGAGATTTATATTAATTGCAATTCCTACCTCTACATTTATTTTTTAAAATATATAATTAGCACAGCGTGGCCATGCAGTGTTTTATATGTTTTTTTTGTTGTTGTTTTTATTCCTATTAATTATATTTTCAACCCTGCCAGGGTTGATCAGGTCCTGGAGTGTGTCACTGGTTTATGTTAAATTGTTATTTCTCTTCTTATTTCTTCTGTTTAGTTTTCTACAGAAAACTGAGAAATAATAGAGAAATGGATATGACACTTTGATATAATGTAAGTAGTCCATGTACAGCTTGTATTACATGTATACCCTTTAATCTAGAGAGTCTAGAAGCTAGCTTTTGTATTTGTCACTGAGTGGTAAAATTACTTTAGATTTTAGGAAAACAATTAATCTTAATTATTGTCATTCTCATTTAATATTTCTGACGAGAAGCTTGTTTTCATCCATTTATGACAGTCTGTATAGTCAGTACCCCTCAAAAATCGATTGGACTGCATTTAGTATTTTTAGTAGAATTGCTCATTGTGAAACACGATTTAAAGCAATACCTCACAATATAATGAAATCTCACCTCACCATCACAGTGTTACAAAACCATCTTAATTACTGCAGTGGAAAATATTTGCACTGCATTAATTTGGAAATATATTGGAGATAATACTTTAAAGATATGGCCACAATATTTTATCACTGCTGGTGAGAAGTAAGACTTGCCTCTAGAAGGATTTGAGTAAAACCTGAGAAAAAATAATCAAAGAGGTAAATAATTTGATTTAATCATTGGAATTACACATTAACAACACACAATATTATTTTATCAAACTGGCTTGTGACAGTGGCAACAGAAAGTCAATCAATGCATATATACACATATATGTCTCCATGAGCACGGCTTTGAAGTTGTACATAAAGAACTGAATAGTCTATTCAGATAATACATACTGGCTACAAGAAACCTGAGCAAAATCCTAAATGAGGCTGTTTGATACTTCAGAGTTAACGTGGTAAAAACAAACATGGAATATTGTTCATGTAGCTTATAGGGTAGTGGTGGTTTATGCACTCCAATAGACATATTATTAATGTACTACTCACATTAATCCAAACGTGCTTTCAAAAATCAAACAGACCTGATCTGTAAAACACAGCTGACAATACTGGAGAACACAAAGATTCAGAACTATAGAGCAGCACAGCTCTATTAAATGCGAAATAACATTAAACAAGTACAATCATTTAGGACCAGTTATAATAATGAGTCCATCTGCATTTTCTAACACCCCAAACAAAGAATTGCAACTGTAGAAAAACTGCTGGAACGTATTCAATCTTTCTTAACCAGATATCAGCTGAGGTAAGTTCATGTAAAAATGTTACATTCAAAATGTTGACAAAAGCACCTTATTTAAAGTATGTATTAGTTACATTGTAATGCGCCTTTTACAGACGTATTTTTAGTCAGTTTACACTAAGATAGACAACTTCATGCCATTTGGCAGTTTCAAGTTCCTGGTATGGTGCATGCTGTAACACTGTCTGGAACATTTAAATATAACACATCATAATGCCATCAGTAACATCAGTGCTTTTCTTTTCAGAAATCAAAATGTCTTACACAGAATATAGCGGGGAAGAACTGGTATAGTGTTTTCCTCAGATTCATAAAGAAAAATTACTCAAGTTAGTAGGAGTGCTTTAGAAGCTTTGAGTCATAATGTGAAGACAACTAACATTTGTAAACTATAAAGCAAATTTAATTAAATGCAATATCCAGAACCCATTGTTTGTTCATTGGTTTGGAAATATTAACATATATCCAGTCAGCCAGTTTCCCAAACACAGACCGAGTCTGGTGCTCACAAAATGAATAAAATTTTAAAAAGAAAGAAAAGAAAATCAGTGAAGGTCTTCACTGAGTAAAGAGTTTAATCACCAGGCTTAATCCAAGGTTGGGAAATTGAGCTAGTGTGTGTTGAGACCCACAAAACAAAGAACGAATTAATTTTTTTTATCTTTTGGCCCATTCTTAGCACGTGTTTATTAGCAGCCTGTCACAAAAACACAACGATGTCCCCACTTCTGTAGTAAAAAACACCAAAGATGACAGTTTGGCAGGCATGAATTTGCATTATAGTACCAGTGAGCTGATTTCCAAAGTGTTTTTAGAAGAAATCCACATCAGTCAGTGTGTAAAACAGGAGGCTCTTTCGTGGTTTGGGGAAAATAAAAAATTAAATAAATTAATAACTTTAAAATTTTGAAAAGTAAAGTTCATATCAAATATTGACTTTTTATGTTTATAACTGTAGAAAAATGCTGTTTTTGTTATATATATACTTAATTTCCATGCATGTTTTCACATGTTTCAATAAACTGCTGTACCAATTTTCTATCTTTCCACCAAAATATAAAGAAATAAGGGTGGCTCAATATTTTTGCACAGTACCGTGGCTAGATATAGTGCAGACTGCATGAAGTACACTGATTTAAGGTTTTCAGTTTAACAAAACGCCTTTAACATGAACCTTTCTAGCACCCTAGTCCAGAAACATTTCAATGGAGACATCTTTTAATTTTTCTTGTAGTCTGAGACTAAAATTAATCCATGTCTCAAATCTGCTCAGAAATTTCCCTGACTTCTACTTTATCAGATCAAGTTAACTTGCGGGTTCATCTCTGCTTCTTGAATCAGCCCCAACAACTGAGATCTTGAATACTATACTAAATATAATCTTAATTGAATTCTTACGTAGTATTTAACATACACTGCACATGTAAAAGCTGCTGTTGTGACACACTGCCTATGTACTGTTAGTGGTTTCAGGCGCCTCTATTTTTGATCACAACGGAAAATTAGAAAAATTGTAAAGATCATAAAGATAAAAGATAAAGGTAAATTTCCCTGCAGACAAATTAACCTTTTTAAAAGACAGGTTTACATGTGCAAATTATGTCGTTTTAAATAAGTTAAAAATTTCATAAAATCTTCTAAAATTTTGAATTATAATATGAAAAAAAAAAGAATACAGGCAGCACAATGCATCCTGCAGTGCAGGCTCAATATTTGTAATATTTCATGTGCCACGGCTACGACTGCATGCTTGCTTTCAGCTCCCGGAGAATGTCAGTGCCACTGCTCCAGGCAATGTTTTTAGCTCTTACAGAAAAGTTGCCCTCCTGACCTTCCAGTTTGGCTAGCAGCTTCTCCAGAGTGTATCCCTTTCTTGGCATCACAACATCACGGCCTCTCAGACAGGAAGTAGGGCAGAGATCATTCCCCCCATCCCCCGCATAAAAGATTTGCTCATACTCCACGCCGGCATCAGATTGCTCAGAAAGGTAAAGCTCCAGGACTTTTTTCTTGCAGAGGTTGACAGGGCATTGATCACAGGCGTGAGAATGATAGCACTGCACCTCAACGTGGCCCAACTCATTGAGCTTAGCTGGGTTGGTAAAAACCTTGTCAACAGCTGCCTGGAGTCCTGCAGCATGGAGAATCCATTCTATAAACAAGGTGTTGGAATCAGAGATGACTATGCAGTCAATGGCACTTTTATTCTCTGCTATAAACGTCAGCAACTCAGTCATTCCGGCTGTGAAGGGGATGGTCTCCATCACACTGCGAACCCTGTCTGGGCTCACCTTCTGCTCCCCTGCGGGCATAGATTAGAAAATGTTGAAGGCAGATTTCAGGAAGTAGTAAAACAAAAACAAACAGCATGACAGACTCACCTATGTAGTTCAGCACCCTGCCCATGTACTCAGTCCAGTAGCCTTTTCTGTACGAATTCTCCACAGAGCCAGGAAGTGTCTTATCAGGAAGGCACCTGACACAAGGAATATATAAATAAGATAACTCAGCTATAGTGTTTCTCTAATGGTGTATTAAGGTCCTAGTATAAAACAGTAATTACAGAGTAGTAGCGGGAGCAGTGCAATAGACATGAGGAACTGATATTATGCTCAAAGAATAGGAAAATCTTTGTCAAGATAATACATACAGATGACAAGAAACCTGGAAAGAGCTGAAGTAAAACTTTCTTGACCTACCTGACCACCCAAGTGTCACTGTTGGCATCGACCACGGTGTGGTCAAAATCAAACACCATCAGAATCTTCATTTGTCACCTTAAAAGCAAAATAGCACACAAAACTAACTTAAAAAAAATTAAGCATGATAATAGTTATTTTTAAGCTCCACCCTTCTATTATTTCGTTTGATAACGGATACTGCTCTCAACCGGTCTATTTACGTCTTATCAGCTCAAAACACAAGTAACTGAGCCCACACTTCCGCTTCTTAAAAATTACCCTTCCCATTAAAGCCGATCCTTACTTGACATGTCAAATAACATTTATTTAACAATATTTATTATTCTTTTCTCCATCAAAACTACGTTAAAACTAACGAACTTTTAAATGCCTTATTTTTTAAAGGAAGTATGGTGTAAACTCGTCCCCTTACAAGTAAACAGCCCACGGGTAGAGCTAGTCAGTCAGTCACAACGGTCCCTAACGTGCTGAAGACACGTGACTGGGATTACATAGCTTTCTGTAATAAACTGTAGTAAACTATACCCAAGATAAATACACATAAAACACATAATAACAATGTAAATTTTTGAGCAACTGCAAAATTACCGGTACGAGTCCTCCGTCAGGAATTCACCGATCTTCCTTATCTTCCTTCTCCTTATCTTGCTTTGCCGCAAAAAGTGGAACAAATCTCAGCTCATTACCGCCACCTGCAGCTTCTTTTGGATGTTGCGTTATAACGTAGTAGTTCCTCTACTGCCAACAATGAGCACGTACTTTATAAGTACCATCTTTCTACTTTAGGAAAGGTATAGATCTTTCAACATGCAACACTTTCGTGATAGTTTTTACTGATAAATGCTCTTTTTTTATTCATATATTCCACCATAGCACTAACAACAACCCATCAAACCAGACTTCCCATATTTGGCCTCCGGGTGGCGGTATCGCACGAGTGCACACACGAGAACGCAGAAGAAGAAAACGTCAGTTTATTTCCTGGTTGTATAGTCAGGAGAGTCCGTGCAGATTGTTTTTCCGTATCTTTAATCTAAGCGATCGGTGTTTTTCCACCAGCATGTTAAAAGGTTTAGGGACGTGGTTGGGTCTGGAGGGCCCGACCGTTACGGAGACGTCGGTTGACAAGGAAAAGCTGAACGTGGAGCAGGAAGAGAAGGTGGTAGAAGCACAAACCGAGGTAAACAAACAGCAGCCAGCTGACCAGGATGGAACACCAGAGGCGGAGCAGGAAAACTCGGACCAGTCCACGGGACTCGGCGGTGAGGAACAGCTCATATCTGGATGACTAACTCTTAATTAACTCTAAGCTACGTGCTCAAAGTTACTCAGCGTGACGTTAGTCTTTCTGTCTGTGTTGAACCCTGAAGGCTTTCCTGTTCATCTTTTTTGTTTGTTCTTCACTTAAAGCAAGAGCAAATATGACTGCAGGAGAATCTGTTCTGTCATATATGTATCTTTTATTGCAGTGGCAATGGTTTTATTAACAGACTCTTTGTCCATTTGAAGGTTACATCTTCAGTTTTGCTTCCAGTGCCACCAAGAAAATCTCTGATTCAATGGTGGAGACTGCCCAGACCATCAAGAAGACAGTGGAAGAAGGAAAAATTGATGGCATCATAGACAAGGCACGTTGCTCTCAGATTCTTTTTGACTGGTTTTTCAGATTTTAAAAACGGCGTGGGGTTCATCTGTGCATTTGTGGGTTTGTAGGTCAGTTTTCTGTATTTGCTTTCCCCGAACTGGCACACAAAGCTGGTTATCAGTTCGCTAATTTAACCCAGGGCTTCTCCTAGAACTCTGAAACCTAAGATTACTGTCTGACAGTCTAATAAGAAGATGAGCATAACCTTCTCCCAACAGTTTTATTTTTGATATTCTCAGCTGCAAACTTTAAATGTTTGAGAGTAAAGGTTTTTTTTTTATTATTATTATTCAAATATTGGCTCAGTCTACATAAGTTTCATATGAGTTCAGCAAGTACACTGTCGGTGTCCTATTTTAGAATCAGATTTTAATACTTATAGTTTGTTTATTAAAACCAAAAGAATAAAGTTGTGTCTAGAAATCTATAGTATTTATTACTGATTCTTATTAGGAAAACAAAGACAGTAGACGCTATAGAAGAAAACTTTAGACTCCTTTTTATGCACAGAAGTTTGAGGGATCTTCCAGGAATAGTGATGCTATTTTCTGGAGAATTGATTAATCAGTAGGCAGTGAGTTCATATCTGCTGATCTCTATTCTGGATCTTAACTTGCTCCGGATGGCGATTTACCCCAAGTAAGAAGTGAACCATCTTCAAAGTACAGAAAACCTAGGGGTTAAACCTGAGCTTACCTGGATAAGCAGTATTGTATTATTATTAAGTAGCATTGGCCTCTGGACTTAAAGGTTTGATTATACACACAAGCACACTGTGCTGTATATAGTCTACACACCCTCTTCTTATTTTTGGCAGTTTGATCAATAAAAATATCTGGGGCAAATAAAGCTTCCGTAGATTAAACATAACTTTAAAAAGTTTTCAAAGTATTTTTTAAGTCTAAAAGTGTTAAAGTTTAAAATTTGTATCAAAGTTTCCAGATTTTTTTATATGAAAGTAAAATCCTGGATTTTATCATAACTTTTTCAGGACTTCTTGCTTTGTTAACACTTTCCATTTATGCATCAGCTTTTCCAATCTATTTATTTGTGTGTGTGTGTGTGTGTGTGTGTGTGTGTAGACATTTTTAGGGGACTTCCAAAAAGAGCAAGAGAAATTTGTCCAGGAGAAGAAGGCCAAGAAATCAGGTAAACCAGACTTTAAAGCATGAATGTTATTTACTGATGACTTTAAATGATCCGCACAGTCACCACATAATCTGATTACACACCTTTGGGATTAAGTGACAAATCTGCAGCAGCTGTGTGGTGCTATCATGTCAATATGGATCAAAATGGCTGCGTGATATTTCCAGAATTTTATTGAATCTGAGCAATGAAGAATTAAACTGGTGCTACAAGGTGAATGAAGTGTAGTCATAATGTTTTCCGAAGTCAATTATTGAACCGCTATGAAAATAAATATATCAATCAAAAGTTCAAATATTAATTTCTGAAAGCAAGACTTACACTTTGAAATTGACACACTTCGTTTAAAATTGGAGTCTTGTGAGGCCTGACTGGGATCAACTGTGTAATCTTCATTTTTACATTGCGCCTGTGAGGGGCAGCAGAAATGATGTTATCACGATTTTATCAGCATATGTCACTTACTGGCCAAGCAGCTTCTATTTACAGAGAGCCAGGTGTGTGTATGTGTGCATCTCAGAGATAAGGATTGGAACTGATGACTGAATGTGTGTGCGCACATGCTCTGATGTTTGTGTAGAAGCAGCAGTGCCACCCTGGGTCGGCTACAATGAAGAGGAGACAATCCAGCAACAGATTCTCGCTCTGTCCGCTGTAAGCAAAGGCATCTTGCACAATATATAGTACGAATGTATGAATGGGTAGCTATTTTTGTAGCTACTGTTTTACTTATTTAAATGTATAAATTATGCTTTGAGTAGAAACTGAGCTGTTTGGTTGCTGATTCTAGGACAAGAGGAACTTCCTCCGCGACCCTCCCGCTGGTGTTCAGTTCCACTTTGACATGGAGCAGATGTATCCTTTAGCTGCAGTCATGCTGGAAGAAGATGAGCTCCTCAATCGCATGCGCTTTGACCTGGTTCCTAAACAGTCAGTGCTCTTCAAACATTTGTGTGTGTGTGTGTGTGTGTGTGCATGCAAATGTACCTGTTTTTGCCTCCATTTATAGCAGAGTCAACCTAAAACTGAGATTTAAAAATGGATGGTGACATGTTTGTGTTTGACAGTGTGAAGGAGGAGATGTTTTGGCGGAACTATTTCTACCGGGTGTCTCTGATCAAGCAGTCGGCTCAGCTCACAGCCCTGGCAGCTCAGCAGCAGCGGAATGATAGTGTGGACAAAGGGGCCAGTGTTTCACCTGAAGACATCGTCCTAACAGGTCTGAATTTTTAGCTCTGCTAGAGAGGTAGAGATCGCCAAGCAAACTTTGTGGTATCACAGCTGCAGGAAGGCAGGGCAGATTTACAACCCCAATACCACAGTGGAAAAATTAAATGTTTATTTTATTTATTTATTTGTTTATTTATAAGGAACCCCATTAGCTTCCACAACAGTGGTTGCTAGTCTTCCTGGGGCCCAAACCATCAAATACCACAAAATAAAATGTTACACAATGAGTTGGATGCAAAATGTCCACATAATTTGGCTCTTACATCCACAATAAGGTTTTACAATTCTGAAAATGTAAACATGTAAATATTAAAAATTATTAAAAAAAAATAAAATAACAAAAAAAAAACCACTCAAACAAAATACAAAATACACAATTTCCATTCCAATGTAGCAATTTGAAAATCTCTTTTCAAAATCTTTGGTCATGGCTTTATAAAGGTGGTTTATACAGTCAAAGACCTTCACAGTCCTGCAACTTAGGCTGTGTTATTTTACAGTTTGTAGGTACCTAAACACCATGTAAGAAAGAGAGGGCCACAGCTCTCTTAAAGTTGGAAAGATATCAGTTTAAAATGTAAAAGCAGATACTGTGAAAGGAGCTAAAAGCTATATTTATTTTGCTCTCTAGGAAAAGTTGGCATCCCTCTGCCAGATGGTCTGAGAATTCAAGAGTACTTGTACAATAAAGATTACTCTGTCAGATCTTTTGTGGTCTAGAGCCACAGAGAGCTTTATATCCAAACAGCAGTACTTTAAATTGTTCTCTGACACACTGGAATCGATGGCAGAAATTGCTCCCATGTGTTCTTTTCTTGGGCTTTATTGATACTCTGACAACAGCATTCAGAATGAAAGGAAGGTGCCTATTTGATGTGAAATAATAATGAAGGAAATGGAAAAACCCAATCATCTTAATGCATCGCTGAAATCTCTTTTGCTCCCTTATTTAAATGGACACATACAGTGTTTGTTAAGACTGATGTGGAATTTATTGTCCTTGTCTGTTTGAGTAGCTCATTGGCTACAGAGAGAGAGAAATTGTAATCCAGCAAACACAAAGGCTTTCAGTGGCACTGAGGGCAGTTGTCCAAAAGGCCAAGAACAAGTTACCCAACAGTGATGGTTTATGTAGATAGAATGCTGATTGGTTGATAAGCTAAAGGAACCAGGAAAAGGATGATCACCAGGAAGAGGTATGTTATGTAATGAAGGCTTTCCCTCTAAGCTAAAGGATCAAAACCGGTGGAAACATAAAGAGCAGCCCACATTACCAGTTGTTCCATATATTTTTAACACTACCCCCAAGTCACAGTACTTTGCTACAATGTATAAAATGGAGCTAAGTACTGTTTTTGTCATGAACCGAAGTTCAGTACACAAGCTGGACCCAGAAGCAGAGACAATACGCACAGGAGTACGAAAAATAAATTTTATTTCAACTAAAGGTGCCCCGGAAGGGTTAAAGGAAAACACACGAGAAACTAGAAAAACCAAGGAACCGGGGGATGAGTTACGCAGGAACGCCGTAATCGGGACTGTGGGAAGAGTCAAAGCGGGGCCGTGGGAGCCGGAGGGAGGGGTGAGGGTCCGCGGGGGAGCACCAGGAAAGTAGAGGCGATCCAAACTCCAGACGGGCAGGTGGACAGGCAGGTGGCTCAAAAACACGCCGAGCTGTTACCGCTGTGAGACGACTAACGGACTGGCGTGGAGCAGCTGGCTGGGCTGGATCAAATAGTCCACCTGATAATCGCCTGAGATGGGATGCAGGTGTGGAGTTAACAGCCACACCCCTGGGCGTGGGCATCCCATCAGCTCCTCGGACACCGGGCCGCGGACCATGACAGTTTTAGTACTGTTTGGGAAGCTCTGTGGACTGTTTGGGAAGCTCTGTGGACTGTTTGGGAAGCTCTGTGGACTTCCAACACAATATCTGAATGTCTGATTCAATTAGTTTAATTAGGGAAAGAAATCTGTCTTTTTTAATTATTCAATATAAACATGTAAAACGTCATTTCTTTTTTATTTTCTGCTTGGTTGAACTGGTAAACAAATTAGATATTTTATTTAAGGACTGAAAGGTAAAGAAGTCATATCATATAGTATTATAGAGTTACCTGAATGGATCAGGCAGCATCCATGGTAAAAGCTAATAAGGTTTGTGCTCATATTTTGATAAATGACCTCAGACACCGTCCAAAGGTCAGAGGTTAAAGAGTAAGTCCATTGTAATAACAATGTGTTATGTCTTTGTAGACAATGTCAGACCAAAAACGCCGCCAGTTTCCATCAGTGACATACAGAAGGTAAAAGCACTGCACACGTTGAACTTTTCCAACCACCTTTTGAGAAGTTAAGAAGAAAAAAAACAAGAGTCGCTCTCCTCTTTCTCTGCTGCCTGTTTTCCTCATAGCCAACACATGAAGAAGATGAGGAGATTTCAACAAGTCCCGGAGTGTCCGAGTTTGTTAGTGATGCTTTTGACTCGACGGCCATAAACCAGGAGGACCTAAGGAAAGAGATGGAGCAGCTGGTGCTGGACAAGAAGGACAGTCCTTCTCCTGATGGTTGGCTTTGGAAGAGTTCCTATCCTTTTTTTTTAAGCTTAAAGTATGTCTTGTTCTGTAAGAGAATGGCTTTGCTCATAATATTTCCTCCCTTTTATATCCAGACGAATCAGCAGATTGGGAAAAGGAGCTGCAGCAAGAACTTCAGGAGTATGAGGTGGTGACTGAATCGGGCAACAAAGATGACCAGTGGGATCAAGAGATCGAGAAGATGCTCCAGTCTGATGACAGCTAGTGTGTTTGATGCGTTTATAGTCACTTATCTGGGCTGAAATGAATGACTCGTGACCATTGATGCACGAGGAGAGGAACTTTCCACGACTCTCATTTCTATCTCGTATCTGATGAAGTGTCGTAGATCCAATTATAGCAAGAATGTGTCACCTCTGCTGGAGGCAGCAGTCATTTTCTGGCATATTAGCGAGTTCATTGTTCCCTCCTAAATGAGTTTCCTCTGTTTGGTTCTCCTAATCAGCTGTGTTTTTGATGAGAAATATCACTAGATGATACTCCAGTACAAGTACTATGAATTTTATAATGGAGGAAAATGGTCTTTATTATGTTTTGTTTGTTTGTTTTTTAATCTTAGTTTTTCACTGCTGGTTCCTGGTGGCTTGGACAGTCGTATATACGTCTTGCTATAATCTTAGTACAGAGAAGTCAAATGTAAAGTAACATGTATGTAAATAAAGAAGACTGTAACACTAAACTGCCAGGTGCATTTCTCTCTAATTATATCTGTCTGTGTGTTTCGCTGTTACTGCTGTGTCATTCTGTTTTATATGTCAGCCTTTAATAAAAATGCATCTGTTATGGATAATTATGCCTCATGTTCAAGGTGGACACAAAGTCAAGGAAAACCGATAACCGCAGCTGATAACCTGAAAACCTTCCTTTGGAAACTTTTAAACTACTTTACAAATCTTTTAAATTAGCTCTAACCTACATATAACATTATTCTACCTTAAAATATTTATGTGTAACGACTTGACTATGTTTTTTTTACTTTTATGTTTTGTGACTGTCTGCACAGTGGGAGGTATGTTTGGTGACTTTCAGTGAGGATTTAGTGCCCCCTCACCCAGATCGAACACTGGTGACACTTTTCAGCAGTGTTGGTCAAGTTACTTGAAAAAAGTAATCAGTAACTAATTACTGATTACTTCCCCCAAAAGTAATCCCGTTACTTTACTGATTACTTATTTTCAAAAGTAATTAATTACTTAGTTACTTAGTTACTTTTTAAAAACACGATTTACAACCTGAATAGGTGATAAAGCAATCGATCTTTAAGCCCAATTCTACTTTTTCTGCATAATCTATCATACAAAATGTAATCAAATGGAAAAGTCTCTTTTTAAAACTTGTTTTATTAGTTTTAATCTTTTAACTTTATGCATCAAGCAAAATTTTAATTATATGCAACATTCTCTGACTGGAAGAAATTTGTTTAATATTTAAACCTATTTCCTGCACATTCCAGCACATAAAATATTTTTTTGTGTGTGTGTTAACACTCACTCTTTCAAATAGATGCAAGTAAAACACAGCAGAAAATAAATAAAATCAAAGACTAGCGGTCCTGTTGCTCTATTTTCACCTGTAAAGCAGGAGTGGGGCAGGCGGAGGTTTACCCTGGTGCAGGTGTGCAGCGGTCAGTGGAAGAATCCGCGAGTTTCTCTGTGAGTTTCCCATTACGTCGTAGCGCACTCAGTGTTTGCGCGGAAGTTTAGGGGTTTTTTTCACTGTAAAAAGAAGTTTTCTTCCCACGCACAACGGACACTAATTTTTTTGTCACTTTTTATGGAATCAAACTCAAAGTAAGGTCAGTACTTCCACACTTTAAACGCTGCACCTCATACTCTCTCCCGCACTCGATATATTATCCATTGTTGCTCTGCACACAGCTGTTGTCACGAACGTCCACTTGCTTACGTCACTGTTATGAGACATTCTCGCAAGAAAATCACGGTTTTAGTAACGCAGTAACGCAGCGTTCCTACGGGAAAGTAACGGTAATCTAATTACCGTTTTTGCAATAGTAACCCTTACTTTACTCGTTACTTGAAAAAAGTAATCGGATTACAGTAACGCGTTACCCATCTCTGCTTTTCAGTGACAGGTAATGGATTCATTTGTATATACATTCCTACTGCTTTTCACACAAGTGGTCACGCTTTATAATCCAGTTCCAAAATCACTGGTACAGTCTTTAGAATATAGAAAGAAAACAGCAATTTGCAAATCATTATCAATATTTAATCCCGTGTGTAGCTTGAAAACAGTAGTTTCAGTACTGTGTGTTGAAACAATGGAAATATATCTCAGTTTATCAGGCATCTAAAGTGATATTGTATGTGGTTGTCATGTGCTACTCTATAAAAAGCTTTGAAATGAGTGCTCGTTGAAAAAACAAAGCAGTCCTGCATATTAAACAGTTTTGAAATACCATATACTCAGCACCTTTTGTCTACACCCAGCTGAAGAGTATCCAAAGCAGATAACACAGTTCAGCCTCAGGGTGGAGCCAGAGCTACAAGATGGTGTTAGCAACCACATATCAGTTTATCTCATGCTCATTAACTGAAAGTAAAGTCTAGAAATTCTATTGAGACTAATCTCAGGTTGCTGGATTACAAAAAAGGAAAGAAAATAATCAATACATCAAAGGCCAAGGCTTTATCAGTTAACTGCATGATTATTAGAGTCATTCCTGCCTCAACAGAAATTTAATATTCAGTGCTTAAAAAAATACAGTTTTCTTTAAATGTTTGTTTAAAGAAAGTTTTGAAACATTAAAAATAATTTGGTTAAACTGGGGAGAGGAACGCGAGTATTTCAGCAGAAAAAAACAGGCATTCATAATAGTCATCAGTCTAAAACAGCAAGAGATGTATAAAAACCAAACACACAGACAAATGAGGACAAAGACCGCAGACAGGAAAGATGTGCAACCGACACAGTCATGTAACCTATGTTGTAAACATCAAACTCACATGATCTGCGTGCTTTACACGTCCTATTATCATTTTCAGCTTTCAGCCTAAATTTTGAAATGTTTCGAAATATTTCATACAGTAGAAGTCTATAACATCGAGGTTTTGGGGGAGTTTTTAAATGATGAGGAATAAAATCCACTAAATCCATTCTGACAAAAATGTGAAAAGTTTTATTTTCTACTGTTTTCTTTTCTTTTCTTTTCTTTTCTTTTCTTTTCTTTTCTTTTCTTTTCTTTTTCGTTTCTTTTCTTTTCTTTTCTTTTCTTTTACTAACAGTTGGCAGTTACTAAAAAAGTCAAGAGAACCCTCCAGTAAACTAAATGAACATTCAAGTATATCATTACTGCAGGCCAGCCTCTGCTTTCATACAGTGTCTGACTTTTTAATCCTATAGTACACTTAATGCTGTATTTGTTGTCACCGCTGCCTCTTCTTTTCTATGCTATATTTGTGTAGAATGCAGAAACATGCCACCAAATATTAATTATTGCAGATGAATAGTTTTTTTTTCAGTCTCTTGTGAGATCCTAACGAATAATAATTTCATTTGTGTACTAAGTGTCGTGTGAGAAGCTATCCAACTACAAACCTCTGTATATTTTATATATTTTATTTTATTGCTTACTCTATTTAATTTGTAAAATATGTATACACACACACACGTAGAAAAACATATTTAGTATACACATCCAGTAATGCATATACTATTATATATTGTACATATGTTTATTAGTCTCAGATTTAGCCATTCTTATATTTTGCTTGTTTTATGTTATTGTATTTTTGCACAACTCTGCTGCTTGTGAAGCTCGCACACAAGAATTTCACTCGCATGTACTGTACCAGTGTACCTGCACATGTGATGTGACAATAAAAGTGATTTGATGGCAATTCATTTTCAAATTTCTCATCTAACTTTTTGGTACCAGGTCAAGTGCTTTTCAAATGTTCTTTTCTTCCACTTCAATATAATTTCTGGCAAGTCCTGAAGTTTCAGATGTCCACAGTGTTGACCTTGCAATTATGCCTCATTCTTACATTCTTCCCACGAGAATAAAATGGCAGCACTGAAGCCCTTTGAATTCCCAGGAATGCCTATACCTGTACCACCTCAAAACTGAGTTAAAGTACTTGCAATATAATGTGTTGTTTCTATGTCCAAACAATGCTTGTCCTAGTCAAATGTGAAGTGGAGTAAGGTGAGAAAAGAAAGTCCTTCAAAAGAGTGATTCAGTCAGCGTGGAATGATGTCCTGGATGTTTGGTAGTGGAAAGCCTGTAATCATGGGAAATGAAACAAACACATATCTGTGCTTGTGCCAACCAGACAGCAGACCTGCCCCAGCATGCTCCTTACAGTCTATATGAGACTGGAAGGAACAGATGCCACCCTGTCTGTAGTGTTAATGCTACTCCTACCACTTTAAGGATACTGAAATGAATTGCAAAATAAATGCCCATTGGGACTAGCAATCAATACAAGAATCAATAAACCGCGTATGTGAGCTGTGCCTTGTGTTTGAGGTGTTTCCAGGCAGTTTTATGGGTAGGCTCAGTGCTGCTGTGTGATGTCTTCTCTCTTTGTTCTGTCTCTCATTCTAATTCACATACATGTCACTCACATCACATCGTCACAGCTAGACTCCACCAGCTGGCCTCAAGTCAGCTGCACAACCATCACCATGGTGATAAAGCCCAGCAGATGAGGACCCATGTGTGTGGTTTACTGCTTGTGTGCGACGCTGCTTTAATAGTGTTTTAATAATGCATAGGGGCAGACTTGTCTGTGCGTATGTGTGTTGTTGTGTGTCTAGCCCCCATAGCCTGCAGATTTTCTGTCTGACTTCAAGATAAAGAGGATGAAGAAGAAACAGAAATGAAGAAAAACCCATTGAACTCTCTGAACTGCACTTCACACTTCATGTGCAGCACATAATATGCTGTTATTACATTTTGCTGCTGGTGTTCACACATCCTAGGTGAGGACTGCAGAAGAAAGAAACATAAAGAGGAGGTGCTGTACTCCCAATCGTCTGCTAATGGGTGGAGGCTGCTATCAAACAAAGACAACAAAGAAAGTTTGTTTATTTGTTTGTTTTTTGTTTGTTTGTTTTGAAAGTATACCACCACTGAACTCATGTTAGCATAGAAATATTTCATATGCATATTTTTCTTTAAAAACCTCACAAATGAATTCCTCAGTTTGAATGTTCCAAGTGAATAAGTTAATTTTTATTTTTCATTTATTTAAGTGGTAAGGTGATTGTTTTGCTATACATAAAACACACTCTAATACACAATACTAATTATCGTGGTGCATGTTGTCTATTGTGTCTCTTCTCACACTTCCTTAATCCGTCAACCTCCCCCACCTTATCTCTAAGCATAAAGCATTTCAGCATTGACTTCACCTTCACAGAGTAAAATAAGATGCTTTCATTTATTGCTTTGTTTGGTGGTGTTACAAAGACAGTGACCATATTTATTTTGTAATAGGCTGGAGGAGATTAAATCAATAATCAAACATGACTGTTTTAGTTGATAAGGTTGAACTCCTGTTGTTTTATGTGGGTCCACATGCAGTTCTGTCTTATCTAGAAGAAACAGTAAGAGGGAGATGGATAACTTTATAAGAAGCATCTTTATTGTTCACACTTCATCTCTACCGCCATGTAAATTTCCTCCCTCTGAGCCCTTGTCCATGAACTAACCAATCAGGAGCTAGAGGCTTTTAGAATGAGGTAAAGGTGAGAAAACCAGGGACAGACATTTAACACAAATGGCAACCTTTATACATATATGGTGTGAATATCCTTTAGCATTATCTGCTTTCATAATTGGACTTGAAGCATCTTGTGCAGCTTCTAATCTAAAATCACTAACACCCCATTTTCATGTGCTAAATGTGTCATACGTACATATGTCAAAGATCAGTCTTCACTCAGAAACACCCAGGGGCCCCAGCGAGGAACGTGGTAAACTGTAAGTTATCTTTTCTAGACACAAGGTTTCCTTTCAGTCATCAGACACACTTGTCTGGTGGCTGGACTGCAGCTGTGTTTGGTTTCACATATGGTGCTACTTATTACAGTTTTTATTTTGCGCAACGATGTATTTGCTCAGAACGATGAGCAAACATTTTCACATTTTGTTGATTGTGCAAACAATTTGTGACTTGTCACTTTGTGACAAGTTATTATGCGCTAAGTAGCTTTATTCTCCAAGAGTTATCATCACAGTATTCGATCGGATATGCAGAGAACATTTTTAAGATGTGATTTTTGTTAAACATACTTCCATACCTTGCAAGACAAACCTCTAGATCGAGCGTGGAAAAGTGTGCAAACAACAGATGTGACAAACAGCATATTTTCACTTCTTGCATCGCAAGAGGAAGGATCGATGAGAATCTGTTGATCTGGCGCTATGTGCGGTGATTCTCAGCAATATTTTGCTATTGTCAAGAAAAATGTGTAGAATAAGACTTTTAGGAACTAAAAAATGATGAACACATGCTTACTGACAAATCTAAAGATTTTGACTTTTCTGATTTCCGTAATGTCACCTGAAGTGGATGTTTTAGTACATGTGACTTGTTCCGATTGCCCCCTGAGTGAGTTAGTGTGTCTTGCAGGTTAACAATAGTGTTTTGTATGAGCTCCTTTGAGTTTCCAGAAATGTGCCCAATGGAGTGAAGTTATACTGCAATATTTCTATTTTATTTTATTTATTTTTTCTCAATATGCTGTGCACACTGGCTTCCTAAGGAAGTCATGCTTACATTATTGTGCACTAGTTGAGAACCATTGGTCCAGCATACAGTTGAGGATAATACTGTTAGTATTGTTGAAACTGCTATCACTGCAAATGATTGCTTGGAAAAACTTTAGGTTGCTTATTATATGATTTCACCTGATGTCGCATCAATTGGGGAAGGACCTGCTGCTGCTTCATTCTCTCTGGTTGTTTCTAAAAGGAAGTAAGTGGTTTAAAGTTGTGCTCAGTCATTTTGATAGATATAGTTTCATATCTGACAAGTTTGTTATTGTTTGTTTTATTCCAGGCTAGCATTCCAGCCAGTGGTACCCTGTGTAGTCTGTTTTCCTACAACCAGAAAGCCTGTATGCAGCGCTGATTTCCCCCAGAAGTTGGATGTCTAATCTGGGAGTCATTTTCAAGTTGTCCACTTTCCACTCAGTGACTCGATTCTAGCGGTGAAGTGAGAAAAGCAAGAACAAATAGAATTTGTTTTGTGCTTTAGCAAGGTAGCGCATCATTAGAAAGACAGCACAGTGCTTGTTTTTGTGGTTAAAACCCCCCTGTAGCACATTCATGGATCATGTCTATAACTTATTTCTTACTTATTAAGTCACAATAACACGAAATACACAAAGGTTGCAGTAGAGATTACAAGTTTTAAAGTTCTACTGCTGTTTATGGATCTTCTGCATTTGATCTCTGAATTTCTGAGTCCCAGTTTAACTCAAGTTGGACTTTCAGCTCCACCAACCCCCAACTTCACAGTCCAAATGGTAGTCGTGCACATGAACATTACCAAAACTGTAAAAACCTGTACAATGCACTACCACTGTTGCACAGTTGTGACCAGGCTTCTTTTCTGAACTTGTGAGTGACATCACTCCCACCGCCAACATCTGCCTTCAGAGTCAATTGGGACAAAGCAGAGAATTCAAGTGCCTTAGCCCCATCCAATTAGCTAATTATGTGTCAGGAACTAACAACTTTAAGTTAAACTATCTTGTTTAAATGTTTTAAAATGGTGTGAAATGTACCGAGGTCAGATGAACTTGTGGCAAGTAGAGCTGATTTAGGACCCTGTTGTTTCTGTTGCAAAAGCTAGCTTCTCTTTTATGACAGAGCTATAAAGTAATTATTGAGAACCTCAGAAAGCTTTGACCATTGTTGCTTAATTTAACAAGAAAGGGGCCCCCGTGAGAAACATCTACCAAGAGATCACAAGCTAACATAGTCTGAGGAAGACTGATAGTGAGAATTACATTTCAGAACACTTCAGATTTAGGTCAAGATGGTCGAACCAGTGAAACGTCACACAAGATGTGAAACAAGAAAAAACTTGACACAGCCTCACGTGTAGCTAAATGTGTTGCAGTTGTTAGAGCCTTACGTTTCTGTGTGCACAATGCAACACAATGCCTTAGCAAGTGTCTCATTCCAAGGTGGTGTGTGTGTTTCCCCTACCACTGCTGAGTATTTGCACAGTTACTTTTTATTGTGTTGGCAACAAGTTTGTTCCAAAATAATACTTGAGCTTGAAGAGGATTTTCTTTTGGATCTCATTCTTTGGTAGCTGCTGGTGGGAAACCATAATTGCAGTACGATTGACTGAAACACTGTTTTTTTGCTTGTCTGTTTTTCCTGTGAAGCTGACATTTGCACAACGTGACATTACCGCGTGCATTGTAAAAGTATTTGTCTTGCAGTTCAGCCTAGATTCTGACTGCATGTGGAGCGTTCCACAGGGGATACTATTCAGCACTATTCAGTGTATATTCAATACACTCAGGAGGCAGAATACGCAGGACATTACTTGATGTTGGCAAACATGATCAAATATTTTCTCTTCTGCTGCACCTTAGCCGTTTAGCACAAAGCCTTTAATAGGTCATGTATTAAGGAAGGACTTCAGCCACTCGAGTAGTCTGTTATGGTTTTGCATGGTGATGGAAGATAAGATAGCTACGTTGCGCAGATGCGTAATGGTCTTGCACTGCTGCCTGTCATCAGCATTTTCTTCCTCTTCTCAATTGTCTGTCTGGCACGTTTTCACCAACCGGACTTGCACTCTCACCTCTACTTTCAAAACTGCACTGCACTTCTTCTAGGTGACAAGGGTCTCTCACTTTCAGTTCTGTTCCTGTTTGTCCTTTGTGTTTGTCTTTGGGTGTGTGCATGATTCCAAGCACACCTGCCACCGCACACACAGTGAGCCCTTTATTACCTTAACCCACGCAATGCAGCTGACAAACTCAGCTCCAGACAAGAACACACACATGCACGTATTACCAGCCAAAACGGTTAAACTGAAAAGAGGAGCCAGGTGCTCGACCAAGCCATTTCCTTCTCTCTTTCCCCCTTCTTATTCTTCTATATTTGTCTTTTCCGAGGAATACAAAAGCTTAAATTTGATATTTTAAGAGGTTTGCAGCGGAAAATAGGTTTTAAATTGTTGTGTGAGTACAAGAAATGGTATCAGATATCAGTGCTGTGGGTTTAAACATTAACCTGCGGCTCAAGATATTTCCTGGATTTTTCCGTTTTGTGCAATGCAAATCAGAGTCAAGTTCATTCAAACCTAATTTTATTAACAAGGAAACAGCATTGAAAAAGAAATGCTGCTTTAACCACAGCTTTTTTTGTTTTGGATATTACAGTGGCTTGCAAAAGTATTCGCCCCCCTTGAACTTTTCCACATTTTGTCACATTACAGACACAAACATGAATCCATTTTATTGGAATTCCACGTGAAAGACCAACACAAAGTGGTGTACACGTGAGAAGTGGAACGAAAATCATACATGATTCCAAACATTTTTTACAAATAAATAACTGCAAAGTGGGGTGTGTGTAATTATTCAGCCCCCTGAGTCAATACTTTGTAGAACCACCTTTTGCTGCAATTACAGCTGCCAGTCTTTTAGGGTCTGTCTCTACCAGCTTTGCACATCTACAGACTGAAATCTTTGCCCATTCTTCTTTGCAAAACAGCTCCAGCTCAGTCAGATTAGATGGACAGCGTTTGTGAACAGCAGTTTTCAGATCTTGCCACAGATTCTCGATTGGATTTAGATCTGGACTTTGACTGGGCCATTCTAACACATGGATATGTTTTGTTTTAAACTACTCCATTGTTGCCCTGGCTTTATGTTTAGGGTCGTTGTCCTGCTGGAAGGTGAACCTCCGCCCCAGTCTCAAGTCTTTTGCAGACTCCAAGAGGTTTTCTTCCAAGGTTGCCCTGTATTTGGCTCCATCCATCTTCCCATCAACTCTGACCAGCTTCCCTGTCCCTGCTGAAGAGAAGCACCCCCAGTGCATGATGCTGCCACCACCATATTTGACAGTGGGGATGGTGTGTTCAGAGTGATGTGCAGTGTTAGTTATCCACACATAGCGTTTTGCATTTTGGCCAAAAAGTTCCATTTTGGTCTCATCTGCCCAGAGCACCTTCTTCACATGTTTGCTGTGTCCCCCACATGGCTTGTGGCAAACTGCAAACGGGACTTCTTACGGTTTTCTGTTAACAATGGCTTTCTTCTTGCCACTCTTCCATAAAGGCCAACTTTGTGCAGCGCACGACTAATAGTTGTCCTATGGACAGATTCCCCCACCTGAGCTGTAGATCTCTGCAGCTCGTCCAGAGTCACCATGGGCCTCTTGGCTGCATTTCCGATCAGCGCTCTCCTTGTTCGGCCTGTGAGTTTAGGTGGACAGCTTTGTCTTGGTAGGTTTACAGTTGTGCCATACTCCTTCCATTTCTGAATGATTGCTTGAACAGTGCTCCGTGGGATGTTCAAGGCTTGGGAAATCTTTTTGTAGCCTAAGCCTGCTTTAAATTTCTCAATAACTTTATCCCTGACCTGTCTGCTGTGTTCTTTGGACTTCATGGTGTTGTTGCTCCCAATATTCTCTTAGACAACCTCTGAGGCCGTCACAGAGCAGCTGTATTTGTACTGACATTAGATTACACACAGGTGCACTGTATGTAGTCATTAGCACTCATCAGGCAATGTCTATGGGCAACTGACTGCACTCAGACCAAAGGGGGCTGAATAATTACACACACCCCACTTTGCAGTTATTTATTTGTAAAAAAATGTTTGGAATCATGTATGATTTTTGTTCCACTTCTCACGTGTACACCACTTTGTGTTGGTCTTTCACGTGGAATTCCAATAAAATTGATTCATGTTTGTGGCTGTTATGTGACAAAATGTGGGAAAGTTCAAGGGGGGCGAATACTTTTGCAAGCCACTGTATATAATACTTTCACACAAGACAGTGCACGAAAAAAGATTTTGAACATATACAAGAATACACTTTGTGCATGTATGCACCTTGAAAAAAGGTTATGTCTTTATTTTGTGCAGCTTTGGGGTTTCTTGAAAGTTGCCAGTAGTAAGACACTCAAGCTTTTGTTGCTTGATATCTTGCAACATAAAATTTGTCACGATTAGGAAGAATTGCCTGCTGAGTCATAAACTCAGCTCAAATAAGTAGAGTAATACTTCTCCTAGTCTCATGCAGCTGAAGATTATTTTATAAGCTAGTTGATAGAATGTAATCTATCAAGGAAGGAACAGTGTTACAGCTGTTCGTAATGTTACACTTTTGTTTTTTGTAATTGAGGACATTAGTTTTCAACCCGAGGGCCTTGTTTGTCTGTTGTTCATGCTAAATATCACATTATAACAAAATTGTAGTCTTTTGCACTTCACCTGTGGGGTTTTCTCATTGATTTCTTTGCAACTCTGTTCAAAGCATCTCCAAGGTGAAGCTGTGGTTTGTGGTGATATTTGAAGTCTAAAAGCATGCCAGCTGCTTGTGGCATTGACGTTGTACAGTCATAACTGCCTTCCTGATATCAGTATCACAAAAAATAAGTCACTTTTATGGAATGTTGATCTATTGATAAGGTGGAGACAGGCCTGCCTTTTCAAGTGTTCAGGCACTTAAGAAGTAGCCTACTTAAGTGGCATTTAAGCACGCATAGAATAACTGATTTGTGCTTTTAAGCAATGCCCAACTCAGAACAAACCTTCCCACAGTGAACAAAATAAATCGATATGAATAAAATTATACATTTTAGGAGGTTTTGAAGATGTGATAACAAAGCATAATGTAATAAATGTCTATATGCCAATAACAATGACATTAAGTGGGTAGTTATTCAATCAAGCTATGCAGTGCTGAGGTTTGTCTCCTTGAGAATGTTCTTAGAAGTAGAATGAGTAATTGGATTCTCGCCAGCCCTCTCTTTCTCTCTCGCTCTCTTCTGCTCCCCCCCCCCCCCAACCTCCCCCCAAGATCCAGGGAGAGTCACTCTGTCTGGCTTTCCGTTGAACACCTTGCTGCTGTGACAGCAGTCAAGTGAAACTCGGAATTTTAAAGAGAGAGAGAGGGAGAGAGAGATACGGACAAAATTGCGTGGCTTCAAAATAAAAGCACCAATGACCAAAGTGTGAAATTGAAACTAGTCAAGTTCAGTTTCCTAAAAACTATAGGTAACTAAATTACTCTCTGGCTAAATTTAGTTCTTGTTTTTTTTAAAGATGCATGTACTTTTAACAAACACATAGAATCTGTCTGAGATTACAAGAGGAGTTTTTGCATTATTTAATTATTATTTATTTATTTATTTTGCTTAGATTGCTTAGGTTTTATTTTGAAAGTCTAAAAGAAAAGTTCCCTTATTATAGTAAACTCGACAGCTGCCGGCGCGGGCACCTTGTTATCTGTGGACAGGCTTCGCGGTGGTCGGCTTCAATTATCGTTTTACTGGGACACTTTTTTTAATCGCTCACTTTCCTTTAAAAAACAAAAAACAAAAAAACGTTTTCACGGTTTCACGTGTTTCGAACTGCTGCCGGAAAAAAAAATAGCAGCAACGGTCCAGGATGAACTTTTCCTTATCCCGGTTAACATTTTCGCTTTCTTTGATTGGAGAATCCCGGGCGTGTGGAACTACATTTTTCCATTTTTAGTGGGTTCACTGCGAGTGGAACAGTGGGTGAAAGTGTTAGGTGAAGACTTTGAACATCATAAAGCGTGGTGGTGATTCTCACGAGGAGACCTGAAACCTCGAATACTGACGGGAGAAATATTCAAGGTAAGCCCACGCGCTCATGGAAGAATAATGCTGTTTACGTTGGTTGGCTGTAGAAACCTAGGCTAAAGTTAAACACACACACATATGTATATATAACATTATCTCTCGCTCTCTCTATATATATTTGTGTGTATGTGTGCGTGTGTATAGAGAGACAGAGAGATGTGTATATATCACATTATAGATAGATGTGTGTGTATCTATTTATGTATGCGTTTGAGTAGCTCTGATATACATTTGCACCTCAATCAATTTATGAAAACATTTTGTGAATAAAATATAAACTAAAATAATCTTACGAGATAATCTTTGTGCTATAAAGTGATAATTAATTTACAAAAACATTTAAAAGGAGAGAGATACTAAGGCTCATTTGTTACATGCCCTGTAAGATAACAATGGTGGTTCAGTGTTAGTATTTATTATAAATGGATTGGTTAACAGTGGTCGACCCATTTTTAATGTGTTATTTTGCCTCGTTTATTTCACATTAATTTCTTTTTTCATTGCTTATGTGCGCGCTTGAGCTAGGAATACATCAGTGCGCTGTTTACAGTAAAAAGGTTGTGACACTGGTTACCATTTTCTTCACCTCTCTCAGCCTGTATCTGTACAAAGAGGTGATGTCTGGGTTCATGCTGCTGCCTGAAGGCAGCCATCAAAGGTAGTGACAACAGCTCGAACTTGCTCTCCTTACAGCTGTAGCGTGCGGTTTCCTGTCAGTGATGAGATGCACAATCAAAAGTCTTCACTCATGTAGAAAAAAAAAGACTCCTGAACAACAGAAGATGGGCAATGGCCCAAATTAAATTAGATAAAGCAGCAGATGCAGATATGAGAACTACTGGAAACTGAAAGTGATAAAGTGACAAATGAGAAGGGAATTTTTTTAACCATTCATCTTAAGAAATGCAAATGCTGCTGTGGTTGTGTGACTCATTTCAGAAAGCGCTTCTCCTTTGTGCTGACTTCTTTTTTTTTTAATAATGAGGAAAAGAAAGCCGTTGATGGCGAACCAAAGCCCTTGGCGATCACCTAAGGCCACACTGGGGGTGATTTAGACTTAATAATATGCAGTCTTTTGTCCGTGCCAGAGTTTGTGTGTGTGTTGTTTTATTGATTTATTCATATCCCCGAAGGAAATGTGTGCAGCATTCCACCTGCTCCTCCAATTTCCTCGCAGAGTATGTCGAGATACAGATAAAGGAGCCATGTAATCGCATGCACAGACATGCACCCTGCATCACTGTGGTGCTATGGGAAGGTATGCAAGGTCCAATGCAAACGTACCCTCAGGAACATTCCCCACGACCCATATTCCACCTAACCTTGAAAAATATCTCCGCATTCCTGCTTTGACTCAGCTTTCCTGGGGTTTAGTTGAGTGTCTGCTGCATGTGGTGAGATGAGAAAAAACAAACAACTTATTACAAATACTTTCAATTGTTTTAGAATCTCACTTTGAGACTCATTCAGTAGCCGCTCAGCGTTAGTGCTGTAAATCAACATGACAGCAGCAGCACTGATGGGCCTGTTCCTTCATGTAATGTGCTTCAGAAACACAAAAACGTCTTATCTTTTAGGAAACGGTTGCACAAAAGTGTAGCCAAGTGAAGTCTCCTCCTAGCAGCACCATTTAAGCCAGTGTTAGAAAAGACTTGAAATTCTTATTAAGGACCCCTTAATTGATTCTGTCATTTTTCTTGATGAAAAATCATATAGGGCCATAAAATAAGTAAATACAAACACATATGTACGTTTCAATGCAATCAGCGAATATTGTAATTTGAAAGTAAGTGACAGCTTTGTAAGTGTAAGCTGTCAGTATGGGTGTGCACAGTTCTTTTAACCACAGGCTGAACCAGCCTCTGAATCAGCCAGTGGTCTTTGACCCTTATTCATGCTCGCTGTCACTTCAGCTCTAAAGCCTGACAACAAAGAGCAGCTTTTGTTCCCTGGCTTACTCTTCTTCCACGCACATTCTTTGCTGCTTCACTCTGCTGCTTGTAGACGAGTGGGGTGAATTTAGATTGAAAACTGCCACAGGAAACAAACTCAGGCTACTTTAAAGGCACATTCATAATAAATATGTTATAATTTAAAATGCTCCAGTTTGTTCCAAGACTGAGGGTAAAAGAAATGGTGAAACTGGATGGGTCTTTTTTTTTTTTCACATATTTAACTCAGATGAACAGTCAGCAGAATAGAAGGACAGACATGAAAAGCAGTGACAAAAAATGTTACCCTGAGGTACTTTAAATCTTTGAGAATGACAGGAAATGGTATTTTCAAGGTACTTTTGCTGAAACCAGGTCACGTATGTCAAAGGGTTTAATAGGAGGTGCTTATCATTTGTAGAAAACATTCTCGTTAACTCATGAAAGATTAAACTAAGAATAGACTAAAAATGTAAATGTTGCCCCTTTTCACAAGTGAATTGTATAATGTGATACCCAAGTCTTGTGAGATGTGTATATGAAATAAACATTTACTTTTGAAGAATGTTAATGTGAGCATAGCATGCCCTCAGTGGCAACGCTGAAATGCTGATCCTAGCAGTTTCGTCTACTGTCGTCAGAGCTTGATCTTTTCGTGTTTGGTTGAAAATCAACCCAACTGACAAGTAAATGATAATTCACTAGAAGATAAGTCTGTCACACGCATTTACATGAAGATACTTGCTCAGTTATAGCTATATCTAGCAAAGGTGTGTGCTGCATAGATGCCAGAAGTCGTGGCGTGGGCTATGTGTCCCAAAATAACACAACACACTTAACATCTAGCCCACATTGCACAGATCTTTGTCTGAGGCGATGCAATGCGTTTCAGTTCATCTGCTAGAGGTGTGAATTACCAAAGACCCAAAGGTGCAATATTATCATAATACCCAACTCAATGATGCAATTTTATTGTGATTCTGATACTTTTGCTAAATATTGCAATAAGTTATTGTGATATATTGTGTTATATAGGGATGGGTATCGTTTAGGTTTTATCCGATACCAGTACCAAACCGGTACTTTTGAAACGGTGCCGGTGCTTAAACGGTGCTTGAACCGGTGCTTAAAGATGTGCTCGATGTGAGGTCTGGCAGCAAACGATCAAATACGGTGCATTTCTCTGTTTTTAAAAAAAACGCTATGAGTCGCCAAGTGTTTCATCAGATTCGAGGTGTTACCTCCTTTGACAGTATCACAGTATCACCTTAAAGCACTTGTTGCAGCTGCTGAGTTTGCATATTTTGCTGTGAAGTACAGCCAGACTTTTGACCGCTTCGCCTTGGGCGTTTTTAATCTGTAGCTCTGCTCTAAAAGAACGTACGTACCTGGACCCGCCTACTACGCTTGCAAAGGTAAAATGATTGGCTAGAATCCAAAGTGTATGACATCTCAGGAAAAAAAAGCACCGAAATGTGCGCTGCTTTTCCGTCTGGTTACTACCGTTTATGTCAGAACCGATACCGGTACCCATCCCGAGTGTTTTATCATCTTTTTTCTGTTGCAAATTATGTCTTCAGTCATTTTTTTCTACAGCAAAGTGTGATTGTTAACCAGCCAGACTGACCAACACAGTTTATTCAAACTTGTAATTAAAGTTGCATGCACCTGACAAACTGAACGTTTTCTATTGCAATCTAGTCCAGCTTACTAACTAACGAAAATACTTTCTATTTACTTACCAATTCAATGCAAACATGTAGACTATTGTACCATTAAATAAGTTTTGAACCTAGAGAGTGATCACCATTTCTGAGATGTGAGGTGTTGTATGAATCCAGTGCCTGTGATGTCCACATGTGTCAGGTTAATGCAACCCTTTCTGCTGTACCTTTCCTCAACTTTGCACTTCCCTTCTCTGTAGAACCTAGGTGTGGCTGTATACATGAAAAAGCATTGAGATGGTGTCAGATATCTGGATCCCATTGTCTTCATCAAGACCAGGTGATCGATATGTTATCTTCTTAGCTCACTCTGAATTGGGAGGTAGCTCTAGTGTTTACTTTGGCATCCATGGCTGATTATTTTCAGAGTTTTTACTACCATACAGTACTCTTTACAAATCCATCTACTTTGTCTTGCCCTTGTAAGAAAAAAAAGTCCAAAATAAGTCCATGTGTCTGATTTAGATGTAGATGGCACTTTTTTGGTTTTCTTTCTTTTGCTTTACATCACCCACACCAAAAAGTACCAGTAGTCAGTACTTCGTTTTCACAGAACCAAAACAAGACGAACGCCTGCCTAGAAAGGTAACTACACATTGCTGTCAACACAGCCCATACAGTTGTAAGCGCTGGCCACAATGTTGATCACTACCTTGGACTACCTTATATTGTAGTACAAGCGTAAACCAGATTGGTTATGTAGGCCAAAGTACAACCACAGCAGGTTTATTGGTACCCCAGCACAGTGTATTTGTGGTAGTAAACTGCTACCAAACATACGCCGCAACTACAACTATAACAACTATAACCCTGGTTGAATACCAAGCTGTAGTCTCTATTGTAAAGGCATACATAAAACAAATTTAAACTACTGGATTTTTGAAACAGAGTTGTCTCTTGTAACAGCAATTACCTATCCTCAAGCTTCACAGCCACTTCATTACTAACACCTTGGTAGTTCAAGGTTGGGCCCCCTCGGGCCTTCAGATTGCCTAAAATTTACATGTTAAAGATTCAAAAACATTCGAGAAACAATCTTCAGAGATTTTTGTCCATATTGACACAATAGCATAACGCATTTGTTGCAGACTTCTCATGTCCACTTCTCAGTGTAGTTTATGTTTGATGAATGAGAATGAAGAACGGCAAAGACAGTCGGCCTTGATGAGCAGAGACGTTTCAAACTTTTGTGGCAAAATATATTAGGTTTGGATAATTCACTAGCAAATATAAAAGTGTTACATATCCACAGATTGCGTACTCCGTCTGGTATCATTTTCTGCCGTCTGTGTCACACATTGTTTTGACTTTTGTGCCATAGTGTGAGAGCTTGTAAAGATGATTCATATAGGCAGGTGAGTCAGACCCACATATGTCATTACTGGAAAACAGAATCAAGCAGACGGGGGAATCACAAGTGTTGTCTCGTTGACACAGTTGTGGGTAGTTTGAATGGATGCATGTGTTTGCATAAATGCTGAGGCAAAGGCTCTTATCATATCATCTTATAAATGTGTAGGAGTGACAAATGGAGTGAATCTAGTTTCTGGATGTGTGGAGTCTTTGTGCTGAAAGGTGAGAAATTCGAAGACTGCTACGGTATGCGAGCACTGCGTCTCACTAACACACTTCCACGTATGCCAGGCTTTGGTCATTGCATCTCTTTCACACCCACATTCACGCACAAGCATAGGAAGTGAAAGAAAAGGGGAAATTCTTGTGCTGAATTGATCCTTGGCCAGTGTACATGAACAATAGAGAGTGAGTGCAGAATTAGAGTTAGTTTACATGACAAGCTGAAATATTGTGTAAGAGAGAGTGAATATATTTGTTTAAATTATTTGTGTCACTGCAAAATTTGCAAAGACTCGAACCCAATTATATAATTGCACATAAAAGTTTTGATAATAGGCATTATTCTCACCTCAACTAAGCTTACAGTGTGTGTTCACTCTTGTAGCACTGGGTGTGGTGACAGTGGCCATTTATTTTTAACCTCTGATCTCTTCCTAGATATGCTGTCCATAATGAGAAAACTGTAATGAGCAGTTGGTGGGTGATGCTGCTACAAATCATACACTAATGCTGTGTGTGAATTCATCACCACTGCGATGCACCTGATATTTCACCCCAACTCTAAATTTAAAGTTTGGGCGTTGTGATAAGTACGTATGGGGACCATGGACTCTATTATGAAGATGCAAACAAAAAGACATAACAAATTAAGACAAACATTTTAAAGCCTCAAGATTGGCCTTCTTACCTATTTATTTATTTATATACATAGGAACTCTCTTTGATGATATGAGGAGTTCGTAAAATGTACTTTCATGAGAAACGGAACAGCTGACAAAGTAACCACACCCATGTTTATTCACAACTTCAGCTTTTATACCACTCCCCAATATTAAAAACAATTGGGGGGGAAGTCTTTGTGTAAAGGGGGAATTTATACTCTTTGAAGTGGGGGTGATCAGGGCTGGTTCAGCCTGCTATTTCCGGGTGGGCAATTACAAAAAAAAAAAAGCTGGGCTGCTTGGCAATCTGCCTAGTTACCCACAGATTGCTGGTTCGAGGCTCTGCTAGGATCACCTGTATCTAAGATTACTATTGCAGACTATACCTTACAAAAAGAGGGATAATGAAACAAACAAATGACTGAACTAAATTAGGGTTTCGTGGAAGGATCATTTTGGAAATTTTAGCTCGAAAAAGTCCAAATTGGTGTGTAGGTGTAAAGGTCATATGTAGGACTTTGATGACACTATTGCCGTGTTTTTCTAACCTTAGAATGATCCTTTTGTATCTACAGAGGGAGGGATTCCTGTTCCTCCGAGTCCACCAGGAGAGACAGAGGTGTGTGTTTAGGTTAAGGTACAACAACAGCTCATTTCTGTCCTAGCATGGTACCATGCTACAAGTGCCACCAAACAAGCTCATCACTGCTTTTGAAGATTCGTCCAAGCTTTGGTCTCTTTGAGCTTTTGTTTCCGTTGTAATAACATACATGAAACAGACCGATGTTTGATGTTTTTCCTTAACAGATGTCTCTCTCATGAGACACACTGATAACAGCAATTATCCCATGCTTAAGCTTACTTCTTCTTAAGCCACTTCATTAAGCACACCTTGGTGGTACAAGGTTGGATCCTTTTTGCCTTCAGAACTGCTGTAACATATTCAACAAAAAACATTTCTCAGATGTGTTGGAGCATATTGACATGATAATATTACACAGTTGTTGCAGACTTATCAGTTGCAAATGCGTGATGTGAATCTCCCATTTTGCATGTGCTCTGTTGGATTAAGATCTAGTGAATGAAGAGGCTATTTGAGTTTGTGAAACGGTGCATCATCATCCTGGAATCAGTCATTAGATGATGGCTGTTCTGTGATTGTAAAGGGATGGACAACCATAGCAACAATACTCAGGGAGGAGGTGGCATTTTGGAAGTTAGAGGCCCAAATATGTACAAAGACTCTACCACTACCACTCTGACCTGCTGACCTGTTGATACAGGACAGAATGCTTTTATTAACACCAAATTCTGACCCATCAAACTATTGCAACAGTTTATCGTCTACCTTTGGTAAGTAGTTTTTTTCGTGCGCCAGCGCCAAAAAAAACCAAGGCACTCCGAGTTGGCTATGCACGTGCCCGCATTCCTGTCATGATCAACCAACAACGTGCTGAAGAGGTGGAGAATTTTACATATCTTGGCAGCATCATCTCGAATGACGGGGTCTCTAATCGGGATGTTGACGCCAGAGTAGGGAAGGCAGTTGGTGTCCTGCGACGTCTCCAACCTATTTGGAACTCCCTAAATGTTAGGGTCAAGATCAGACTACTGAACTCTATCGTCTTCCCTGCTGCACTTTACGCTAGAGAAACCTGGCGCTCAACAAGTGCAATTATTCAACACCTGAATGTGCTTCAACAACGTGGCCTGCGGCGAATCCTGAGAATTTCCCACCGGGACCGAATAACAAATGAGGAGGTCCTACGAAGAGCAGGCACCCGCCCATTAGCCGATGTTGTTGCAAAAAGGCGCTTCCGCTTTGCGGGCCATATTTTACGCCTACCCCCTCATCGCCCAGCTAAGATTGCCATGACATGGCGTCCACGCACTGGCAAGCGAAAGCAAGGCCGACCAAAGACTACATGGCGTCGAACATTCACGGACGATCTGAGAACTGTCGACATTGCCTGGGACGAAGCTGAAGCAGTCGCTGCTGACCGACATCGATGGAGATCACTAGCTGCCCGATGCGCCGCCCGGCGTAGGAGGAACTAAGTGCTAAGTGTGCTTTGGTGAACATATGTGGATTGTTATTTGAGTAATTGTTGCCTTCTTATCAATTCAAAGCAAGCTCCTCCTCTGAACAACAAGACATCTTTACACAGAGAACTGCCGCTCAGTGGATATTTTCTCTTTTTCTGACCATTCAAGGTTAACCGTAGAGATAGTTGGGTGGAACAATTACAGTAAATTGACACCAACAATCACGTCGTGTTCAATATCTCATAAATCACTTTTTTCCTGACATAGAGGCTGAAATTATGATACAGAGCTCCACAATGAATCATGTTATTATATCATGTTGTATCATGCTATTCTAGTAAAAGTTGTAATTCAGATAAATAAGTTTTCTATAGATTATTATTGTTATTAGTTTTTATTATTATTCATCCCCACATGTTTATTTATTTGTGATCCTTGATAAATGAAAAGACAGTAACATATTTTAAACTACAATATCTGTTTAACTGAGGCAGAGAAATACTACTGCGCTCCTTCCTGGCAGGTCACTATATTACACATTAGTTCCTTAAACATGCACCGCTTGAAGTTACACCTTAGCAACTTTTGCTTTTGTCACTTTTAAATTATCAGAGAACGAAATGCCAAAACCACACTTTGACACGGCAAAATACAAAGGTTTCATTTTCACACGTCTTTGTGTTAGATAACTGAACTGAAAAGTAAACTGTGGGATATTTTGATATTGTCTTCTTGGCTTCATTTCAAGAAGATATCCTATGTCAAACCACAGTTCTGCATCACAAGAAGTGTCGGTGTGACATCTTCACAGGAAAGCTAATGTTCAGTTGTCGCTCTCAAACGAAATGCTTGAGTAACAAGTGGTGAGGCTTGTGTGTTGACTGGGATGACCATAGTGAAGACGTGACACAGATACACAGATAATGATAGAACAGACTAACTCTTTACAGCATTCTCATGTCGGTATATATAAGAAAATGCAGTTAATTCAATATGACTTTATTTACATGACAGATTATTATCTGAAGACAATTTGTACTGTAAGCTAAAAACCCTACTGTTTTTATAGAGAGAATCCTAGCAACAGACATCCTCTATGAGTAAGTATATGGCAATGGTGGGAGTGAAGAACTCTCTTTTGACACGAGGAGACCTAAAGGAGAACCAGGTCTTGGGAGGGGCAGCCAATTGCCTTGACCAATTTGGGTGTCAAGAGAAGGAAAAGGGCGAAAAGAGGAAGATATAGAGGCAAAAAAACAACAAAGAACTGAGCATGTTAACATCACCGACTCATCAAACTCTAAAACTGAAGCCCAGCCAACAGAGCTTCAGTGAAAGTGCCACATAATGCAAAAAAGTAAGGTAGCATTTTGTATGTTCATCAAATAAACTTCCTGTTTGTGTGTGTTTGTTTGCTTATTTGTATGTCTCTGTGCATTACTGGGTGGGTTGTGTAAGGCTTATATCTTTCTCAAGTATCGAGTGTGGGTGTTATAAATAGCAAGCTGACCTCTCAGGATATGCAGTGTGATGTTTCCCTGTCTTTCTCTTGTTCGTTTGTCTGTCTGTCTGCCTGCTTTGTCTGTGGTTCAACAGGTTCCTGTCTGCCTTTTTGATTATTTTCCAGACATTCTCACTGTCACGCATACCATGCAGTAAACCCATGCGACGTGGTCACAGATCTAGTATTGGTTAGGTTTGAACTTCCACGCTATCAGCTTGTCTGGATGTGGTGACGCTTGAAGCAATGACACCAGACTAGGATGAGTTTCCGTCTTTGGTTGAAATTGAAAATGACAAAAATGCATTTGTGGTTATTTGAGACATGTCCGTCTGTTGACAGTCATGTGATTCTCTAATATGATGCAAAGTGGATTTTTTTCAAAGAAAATTCCCAGTTGTATATTTTTCTGCTTTAAACACTAACTGGTGGTGGACATGGAAACCGTCAGTATAAGCTTGCTTGACTATTCAGCACTTGACCTTGGAGGAAAAGCAGCTCACTGTAGGGTTATGGAAAGACTGAATTGCTGATGCATGTGTATGTGTTCTCATTCCCGTTACAGGGGGAAGACTGTTTCCATTGATAAGAGCTTAGAAAGGTCGCTGTGTTTATTTTGAGGCTGAACTCATTTGTGTTCACTGATATATAAGGACAGATAACAAACCAGGCGTCCAAATGAGAATGGTATCACTAAAAAAAAACGTCATTACATTAAACTGGAAACTTTTTGTTTCGTTTTTTTTATGACTTCATGTAAAAAGAATGTAATTGATTTTATTTGTTCTAACATTTTCTATATGTGGTTAAAATTGGCTGCAAATGAACACTGTGCTCTTTCATTTAACCATGCACACACACACTCACACACACACACATTTTTAGCCACTGATTTTAATGGTGCTAAATTGCTGTTCTCCTTGCATAAGCATTTACGCAGTTATAAATTTGTTCCCCTTTTAAAACCGTTTCACTTTTTGTATTTCTGCAGAACAGGTGTTAGCAACCGAGCCGCAGCTGATGGATAATCTGAAGTTTGCGCTCTTCTTAATCATCCTCACCACTGGTAAGATCACCACATCTTAGAGACTTCCACATCTTTATCTTGTTCATCAGAAAGCAAACTGCATTCATGTTGTGCCACTTCCTACATTATACGTTATGTTGCCCTTTTTATAGATATTCTAGAAGAGACATTAAATGAACATGACAGAATTCTCAAAAATATATTAGATTATCAGTTTTTCATAGCATTTCCTTTATAGTATTTTTCTCTATGTGACCTCTGTTTGTGAGCATTAGACAACTAGAGTGCCTCAGATACTAAGGAAATACTTTGCTGACACAGGAGAGTTAAAGTTTCCACTACCATAAGAACTCTTCGGTCAGTATCATAAAGCAAGGCAGGACACATGGGCTCCAATAGGAATCAATGCAACGCCGAGCTCATGAACTGATCATTAGTTTGAAATTTGTAAATTGTAACTGTGACCTATTACTCAAGTGCTGGCAGACACACATTCATTTACATGTCAGTTTTCTGCCCTGAACTTAAAGTCTAGCCAAAGTAGTGACATTTTAGCAAACAATGCAGGTAGATGGCAGGATTGTGTTACTGAATGCAGAGGTGTAGTATTCATTGCTTTCAGTCATGTAACCAAAGCAAAGCCCTGGAGGATGAAAATAATATAGCGACAATATGCTAGGAAACACTCAGTACTGTAGAACTGCAATACAACCCACTACGTTTCCCAGTAGCTTCAAACCACAAATATTTAAATCACCTCAGTGAAGAGAAGTGAAAAATATTATTTGAGCGCTTGTGGTCCACATTGCAAAGTCCCTGCAAGAGGTCTACTTTAGAAATGTTTAACTTCTCTCTCTTGGATAATCCCTGCCCTTAAACTACCACCAGGATGAAAGCACATACAGTAGAGTGCAGCAAGAGGATTGTTTTTAGCATCTGGACTGGTCACTAATACCATTGTGACGTAGATGAAATTTTTCATTGTCAAAACAAGTGGGAAAACCAATTAGCTAAATAATACTGTGTGCTGTATTTTAACAGTTTCCAGTAACAATGACCTGGACTGGAACTTTTGCGGCACATGGCACCATGGCAACAACCCCCTGAGCCTGAACCTCAACATCTCTACTGGCTGTAAAGGAATCTCCATTTCAGCCAATGAGAGCTTTCTGTCCATAAACGGGCAGATCACAGCCCAGTGTAGGAGATCTGAAGTGATTACCTTCAAGCACCTTGGACTTGAGTCAGGAGGGGACATCAATTTCTGTCTGGACTGGGAGCCACTGCTGGACCAGTTAATGCTGACAGTAAGTGATAACAATTTTTAAATTTAAGTGTGGGTTCTAAATGCATTTTTTTTTTTTTGTTTCATCATTTGACACCCATTATTTTACTCAATAACATTAAAGTTCAGGAGAACTCAACTAAAAAATGAGCGTGAGGTAGTTAAATGAAAGATGTGGAAAAAGAACGTGTGTATAATAATGTACCACCACCACATTCTAAAAGCCATATAACAAAATGTGAAATTTATATGATATTCTGTACACTGCATACACTACACTAGCTAAATTCAAGATTATTATGATAATTTCTGTTTTTTGTTTTTGTTTTTCCTGTTGTGATGTTCAGGTAAGAAACAAGAAGCTTATTCTGTGCTCACCTGCAAGCCTGCAGGATTCCTGCTGCACTGACGTGAGTAATGGCCCAAACACACAAGAAGCAGACTACGGCATCCTCAATGTCACGTTCAAGAATGATTTCATCACCAACAAAACACGGATAGCGTACAACTTTCAAGCGCATTCCACCAACTACAGTAAGGAAGATTACACATATTGTGTCAGCATATTCTTGATAGAAAATCTGTGAATGAAATATATTTAGCAAAAAATAAAATTGATGTTCTGTACTATTTTATTTGTTCCAATAACTCAGTTTGTCTGTAATGTTGTTAATATTTAGCCTTGCTGAACCAACATTTCAGATTTCAGTTATCAAGTGCAGCATGTCAGAATCAGAACTTTCTCTTCTTTTCTGTTTTTGCAGAAGAATTATGTGAACAGGCGAAACAGGAATCCGGCTCCAACAAGTAATTTCCTCTCTTTTCCTCAAATGCACCAGTTTATTGCAGACTTGATCCTTCCTGAAGTACACAAACTTTGATTACAAACGAGGAGTGAAGACATTAGCTGTCTGATGTAATATTGCTCCATTCAAATGAAACACGAGAAACTTCTAATCATGGCTGTGCCTGATGTTTGTGTCCAGGTGTGCTGAGCCTCCATCCGCTTACAAATCTGATGTGGAGATGAAGAAAGATTTCAAAGGCCAAATCGTCACATCACCTGTAAGACAAACACACAAAAGTTAAAGAGACTTGTCTTCAGATTAACCTTTTCTTTTTCAAACCAACCAGTGTGAGAAGGCTTTGATGATTTCTTTTTAGAGAGTGGATGCTCTTTGTGATAGTGTGTCAACTGTTGTATTGCAGTGTTGCTGTTCTGAACTACCTCATCTTACAATCTCATTTAATTATAGCTACATTATGAAAACTTGTATTATGAATTTGTAATAAACTATACTGAAACAAAATGAAATTGAAAAATAATTGAAATTGAATAAAAACTAATGGATAGCTCAAGAAGATGATTATTGTGTCAGGGATAAACTAAAAACAACATTTGTAGTTCATTGGAATTCATTTCTGTTGCCCACTGTGGCACACGGATATGTTTTTATAGGTTAAGAGGAACACAGAGGGCATAATACATGTCAGGTTTTGGATTTGTGTAAACTCAGTAGTGTCAGTTATTATTTGGTGTAGTGATGAGTTTAAAAACTGGAGGAGTGAAGAATGAAGTTAGCCTTACCTTCGCTTTCTTTAGTGCTCGGGCTGTGATGAAATGCAACCTTTCCTCCTTAGACACACAGAAACATGTCCCGCTCTGCAGAGTAATATCACCTCTTAAATCCAAATATTAGGTTTCTGTAGGTTTCACCTGAATCACACATCTGCAGACGTGAGATTTCACTTTCAGTCATACGACTGGGATGAAGATTCATATTTTTAGAGTTTGCCACAGCACTGCTGACATTAGCAAAAAACCTTCTTTGCATCTGAGACTGTGTGCTTCCATTTTTAATCCAGACTTACTTTACAGCACATTTTTGAATAACCTAGAGCATAAGTGTCAAACTCTGGCCTGCGGGCCAAATTTGGCCCGCAGCCTAATTACATTTGGCCCGCGAAGCCGTACCAAATTACTATTAGAGCTGGCCTACTGGTATTATACAGCTAATATATATATATTGTTTAGTATTAAGCTTTGCTTGTTCCATATTCAGTTTTTCAGCAAAACTTGTTTGAGTCCATAAGAAAAGATTCATTCTTATATCTGGAGGAAGTTTTTTTTTTTCAATAAATATTAATGTTAGCCCACGACTTTGTTCCAGTTTTGAATTTTGGCCCACTGTGTATTTGAGTTTGACACATAAAAGTGACTGATGGCAGCATTCTGCTGACGATTACAGGATGGTGTTGAAAGCTGACATTTTTTTCTCTAAACGACCCTAAAATAGAGTCATTTAGTAACCCAACAATCTCAAAGCGGAGCCACAAGAGCTGCAGAGTGAAGCAGGTTTTGCTTACATTGTAAAAACTCACAGTTCTTATATGTGCTCTTTTTTCCAGGCCATTGCTAGTAGATCTGTCAAGTCCAATATCACTGTCCACCTCCCTGCTGCCTTAAAACAAGCTGCGAAAAATGTTAGCAAAGTAACCTGCACTTTCTTCAAGAACATCTCCCTGTTACAGGTAAGGCTGTTTGCCTTCAGTCGATACAGGCACATATGACAGGATTTCAGGTGACCTCATTTAGCTGTCAGCCTGCCATTTTTTTCCAGTGTTCACATTTGCGATACTATCTGGAATACTTTTGTTGCTATGTGTGCAAATATTTATGCTGCATTATGTAAGATGAAGGTCAAGTTGTGTGTGTTTGTTTCAGGAGGCTCACAAAACTGCCAAGCCTATCAGTGATGTGGTGGAAATCACGGTGGAGAACGAGATCATCAGAAATCTGCCTGAACCCATTAGGATTGATTTTTACCATGAAGCCGTATCTGTAAGTTTGTGTGCTTCTGTGGCCTTTAGCCTGTATCAGTACGCTCCCCACCCACTTTATATTACTTAAAGCTACTTCCTTAAATTGACACCTACTGTACCAAATAGTAACTGTTGAATTGACTGCAATGTGCTGCAGTACAGATGCCCATACACACACAGGCTGTCAAATGTGGCTCAGGTGCAGATGCTGTTAGAAGAAAAACAAGATGGTTTTTACTTCCGTGATGTCTGCATATCTACCTCCACGGTGCAGCAAACACACAGAAACCACTTATAGGTTTCTTTTCTAACCTTATGTATGGCAGAAACAGACTGTTGTTTATGCAATTTATGAGGCTGTTTATTGCATCTGTGCAATGCACACAACAACACATAAAAGCACCTGTGACGTGGATATTCTTTAACATTGTGGTGACATTGCAGCTCATGTCTCTCCTCTCCTTCTTTATTTCAGAAAAGAAAAACAAGGGCATGTGTTTCATGGGACACCAGAAAAGGTTGGAACCATTTAGAGATGAATATTATGTGCTACTTTACATATTTATCTGTATTTTCGTTTATCATCATTTTCAGCAATGCGGACTGATTTGATATTTCCCTGTTGCAGATTCTCTGCAGGTGAACTGGTCGAAGGATGGATGTAAGACAGAACAGAGTGGGGAAAACCACACTGTGTGTCAGTGTAACCATCTGACGTACTTCACTGTGCTGGTGGTGAGACATGCGGATACACTGCTTTTCATACAGCAAATAAACAACAGACAGAAACCAATAGTGATGAGATTAGTAATGATTTTTAAAAGATACACAGAAATCAACAGTCTTCATTGTACCAGTGTGTCTTGTGAAGGCCATGTTGCTCACTGCACTGTTTCCTATGGCAGGACCTGAATCGTCAACCAGTGCCCCACCTGCTGGAGCTTACTGTCATTACATATCTGGGATGTGCCGTATCTCTGATCAGCTGTGTTGCTCTTATAATATATCTCTTCAGGAAAAGGTACAGATGTATTTATGTAATATACAATATATATATTTTTTATTATTTTATTATTTTAACTTTCCACTGTCTTTCAAGGAGGCGATCAAAGGAGCAGTCCTTGCCCATCCATGTGGGCTTAGCTGTGTCCCTCGCCTTCCTCAGCCTGAACTTTTTCTTCAATGGAGTCCTGGCTAACGTGGGAGGGGAAAGCGTGTGCCCTTGGGTAGCAGCACTACTTCACTACGCCCTCCTCTGCTCCTTCGCCTGGATGGGCATCGAAGTGTTGCACACTTTCTGGTTGGTCTACATGGTCTTCACCCCCCGCCTGAAGCCCTACATATGGAACCTAGTTGGTTTTGGTGAGTTTAATTTCTGAAATATACCTCATGACTAGGGATGGGTATCGTTTAGGTTTTATCCGATACCGGTGCCAAACCGGTACTTTTGAAACGGTGCAGGTGCTTAAACGGTGCTCAAACCGGTGCTTAAAGAATGGAGAACACAAAATTGGTCCAAAAACCTCTCATGTTCAGCTGTTTTTTTGTAAAAAGATAACAATGTTAGCCTTTTCTGCAGCTATGGGGCATATATGGTATCACTCTTGGCTGGGAGCAGTGCTTAAACAATGGAGAAAACACAAACTTTGTCCAAAAACCTCTCATGTTTAACTGTTTTCCACTTTTTCTTTGGTCATTTTAGCCTTTTTGGCCAGGGTGAAGGGAGTATCTGCCATCAAACAAGAAGACAGCCGCATGTAGCTATGATGATGTTTGCTAGTTCACCTTACATGCATTAATGTAATAACGTGGTTAGCCTACTCAACGTAAATTACACACGAACAACATTAAGCTACTCACGCAGAGAAGAACGGCTGCTGCTGCATCATCATCCTCATCATTTCTGCTACACTGGCAGGGCTAGGGGCCAGGACTCTCCTCTTCGGGTTTTTGGGGAATGTTGCTAACTCCGGGTCCGATAACAGGCACCACACCCGCAGTAGATGTGCTCGGTGTGAGGTCTCGCAGCAAGCTATCAAATACGGTGCATTTCTCGGCTTTTAACAAAAACGCTATGCATCGCCAGGTGTTTCATCAGATTTGAGGTGTTACTTCCTTTGACAGTATCACAGTATCAGCTTAAAGCACTTGTTGCAGGCTGCTGAGTTTGCATCTTTTGCTGTGAAGTACAGCCAGACTTTTGACCGCTTCGCCTTGGGCATTTTTAATCTGTAGCTCTGCTCTAAAAGAACGTACGTACCTGGACCCGCCTACTATCCTCGGAAACGTAAAATGATTGGCTAGAATCTAAAGTGTATCACAGCTCAGGAAAAAAAAAGCACCAAAATAAAGCACCGAAATGTGCGCTGCTTTTCGGTCTGGTTACTACCGTTTATGTCAGAAACCGGTACCGGTACCCATCCCTACTCATGACACATAAAGGTAAAGCACATGTAACACTCTTGATTATTCTTTTCCAGCTCTTCCTGCTGTTCCCGTTGTCATCCTGGCTCCAATAGGTGATATTTATGGGCCCATAGAGGTGCCACCAAGCGAAGACCCTGAGAATCCATATAAGATGTAAGCCTTTCCTTATCTGATCTAAAATTATTTGGAAAGTGAATAAATACAAGCACATGCTTGTATTTAAAATCATGCTTTCAAGGCAACAGCAAAACATTTCAAGGGGGTTATTGGAATCTTTAATAAAATGCTGAGCATGTTTTGAGCATCATTTTTATTCTGGATTTTTTTTCTTTGTCTTCTGACTGTTTGATTTTTCCAGGTGTTGGATGGATATAACTGAGAATAAGGGCTGGCTAGCTTTCTGTTTCACCAACGTGATGATTCTGGCCCTGCTGGTGTCATCTGGCCTTGTGATGCTGTTCCTGGTCTACAGGCAGATCCGCACCAGGGATGAATGGAAACAGAACCGAGTGGCGTTTCTCAGCATCTGGGGCCTCAGCTGCTTATATGGGACCACTTGGGGTCTGGCCTTCCTTGAGTTTGAGCCCATTTCTACCTTTATTCTCTTCATCACCTGTATCCTCAACTCATTTCAAGGTCAGTGCTTTTGCTGTACAGTGATTCCAGATTACACTTTGGGTTTGAAATGAGATGTTACACTTAAGGACAAGTACCATAAGGATATTTTGCAGACCATCACGTGATAGATGAGCAGTTCAACAGTCATGATGACTGAGATGTATGATGACTCATACATTCTCCTACAGCTGTGCGAACACTGAACTGCTCCTGATAGGACAGCTCACATGGACTCTTTGCTTTTCAGACACAAACCAACATGGCCACTCGCTTGTAAATATCCAGCAAAAGAAAAAAAGAAAAAAAATTAATCCGAGGCATGAAATGCCATGCATCTTCATCTTTCAAAATCCTTCGGGAGTTTCCAGAGGCATTATATTATGCTGGATGCCCCTAATTTGCATATAGAACCCTACACCTCAACTGTATGCAAATAAGGAATGTGTACCTCAACACCACATAGCCTGTAACACAATGCAACTTTACCTCAGTGTGTTATGTAGATGTTTTTGTAGCACAGTAGATGGAAACAATGGAAATGACAGACTCCTTGGACACATGCCATTGGCTCATGTTTATGAACTTCTTTGCATTTGTTCTTATTTATGAATACATTCCAGAAAGCTGTCAAAAGAGGATGATGATGCTTCTCAACATTAAATTACATCATTGTCATCTAATAAATACACAGATCCAAAGAAAAGGTGACTTGGAATAATCTCCACGTGCGTTTATAGCTTTTAACTATTTATAGTCGGTTGTTGGATGGGAGTATATTCATTGTTGACTCATACACTGTGACTGTACATGTGGAGCCAGTGGCCTATTGTATCAGTGTGGGAATGAGACAATGGCCATGATTAATCAAGGCCTTCAGTTGCTGTTGCCTATCAGAGACAAAGCTGTTTCCTCTCACGTGCAGCGTGCTTGTTTTTGATTCAACACCAAATATGTGATTTATTAACCCCATTATTGCTGCATAGTGGTGTCAGAATGTGTTCTATGCCAGCCATATAACATGCAGTGGCTAAATGCTACATCTGTAATTTTATTTCACGACCCTACCTGCAGGTGTATTCTTTTCTTAAACATAGAAACAATTTAGAGCCCAATCTAGCTGTTTGCTGACATGACATTATCTGCATTTATAATGGCTGTAAGTTTGTATAGAATAGGATTCTCTGCAACTTCCTTGTTGCTAGCACACAAGCTTGGAATGGTACGAACACAAAGACCATCTGATCCAAGCAAAGGCAGGCAGCATAGAAATGACTAAACTATGTCTCGTAACAGTAAAACAAGATTAAAGATTATTTTTAAACTGAATTGTTATGATATCGTTGTAAGAACTACCACATAAATGATACCACAGATTATTTATTGTAGAAGAGCTGTATTATCCCATATGGAAAAGAAATAGTAAAAACATATATGATTTACTCATGAAAGTGGCCACTTTCTCATTACTTTCATATATATGTATGAATATTCATATATATCAGTTATATATTTTTTTAGTAAGTATACAAAACATACAAGTTTCATTATATAATTTTTCAAGGGATCTTATGTGTTTTCACTCTTGTATGCTTTTCATACAAGTTTCATGCAAGACAGATAAAAACTTTATATATATATCTTTTCCATATGGAATATTTTTGTCAGCAGAAGTTGGAAATAATGTGGTTTCTTTTTTTACAAAACAGAATATAATTTTTCATTTTTTGTCCGTCATTTTTAGAGTCATTGTTCAGCTACATCCAGGCAGCTGATAAAATCATGAGTGTATTGGTTCACCTCTGTACACTGTAAAATAATTTATTTTCAAAAATTCTTTAAATAAAAAAAATATTAAAATTATGCAATATCTTTGAGTTAAAAATATATATTTTAAGGCTTTTGAATGATTTTAGAAACACGTGAAGTGAGCTGTTCTGCTGAGGAATGGTGGCATTTACTGCAAATAACAGATATTAAAGGCTCATTTGTTTATCCAATCCAATTTTATTTATAAAGCACTTTAAAATACCCAGCACAGGAACAAAGTGCTGTACAGAAAATAAGTTAAAACAATAGAATAACAGAAAACAGCAAAAAGAAATAAATAAAACACATAAAACATAAAATTAAAACAGCCCTATATTAAAACAAAAACAAGATAAAACAGCATCGAATCACCTAAAAACAACTAAAATAAAAAAAATAAAAACCAACATCTCACGTGGTGTCAAAGGTCAGGGTAAAGAGGTGGGTTTTCAAGAGTGACTTAAAAACAGATAAAGAACTGGCCTGTCTAATCTCTAAAGGAAGCTCGGTCCACAGTTTTGGAGCAGCTACAGCAAAAGCACGATCTCCTCTAAGTTTACGCCCAGTCCTGGGTATCTTCAGGAGCTGCTGATCAGCTGACCTGAGAGAGCGGGTGGGTGTATAAGGCTGTAGCAGCTCAGAGAGATAAGATGGGGCTAGGCCATGGAGAGCTTTAAAAGTAAATAAAAGACTTTTAAAATGAATCCTAAAAGAAATGGGCTCATTTTTTATGTAGTATATCTGAGAACGTTTTGCCACTGACATATTCTTACTGCAAATCATGCTCGTTTCCTGCTAGCATATTTACTGCATATTTTCACTCACGTCAAAGATTTTTTAAAACAATCAGATACTGTGGCAACTGAGTAAAAACAATACATTTTGAATCTTGGTTTCTCGTCTGTCGCTCACAGGTTTCTTCCTGATGCTGCGATTCTGCATGCTGGACTGGATGCAGAAGCAGGCTGGTGGCTCTGGTCTTGGCAGCAGCAGCACCGGATCTACCAGGCAGCACATGCTCCAGGCCCAGGAGAGGAGTTAAATGAACAAAGATGCAGAAGCCGGACTTTGAATGTAAAAATAATGCCAGTATACCACCAGTGATGGAGGAGCTGGAAGCTGACCAGGCCGTTTCTCCTGGAGGATTGTTCTGATGAAATGTGTCTGTCAGGGGTGGTAACTGCAGGAGAATAGGAGCTACAGCTTAAAAAAAAGTCCAGCAGGTTCTCCATATATCCTACGTTTCTTAACTCTGTAACTCGGTAGTAACGAGCACAAGTTAGCTGTACGGGCAAACACAAATATGACCTGCTGTGTAACTGTAAAAGTAAAGATGGGTCAGTATTCCTTCCCAAACATAATCCAGCTGCTGTAACTTCTCAAATTTTGAGTGTACAAACCTTTTTTATTCACTCTAAATTATTTATTCTTGAGCTTGTGTTCTATTTAGTAATCATTACAACAGGAGAAAAAAGAAACATTTTACAAAATGTATTTGCTGTTTATTTATAGCTCTATATGTCACACATTCTGAGTTATAATTAATTTTGGTGGCAATTAGCTAAATATAATATATCAATAATTCACTCAAGTTGCATTAAAAAGGCATTTAATCACTTGATTCTTCTCATTTAGGCAAGTGGCAAAGAAATGACAGCATCACTCAGGAACTCCTTAATCAGGCCTAAAGCCTGCATTTGCAGAAAAGCTAGACTGGCTCTAGTTATACAGGAGACGGATGTCAAAGTTCAAAGTAACGTATGTGAAATTAGAAATTGTAAGTTGGAAATAATTATGAATTATTCCCAACACGGAAATTGCGAGCAGGAATAGATGCAGGTTACTGTTCTATTGTATATATATATAAAAGAAAGCTATATAATACTATTGATGATGTTTTGAACTTTAGATAAGCTTTTTATTTTATTTTGTATCATGTATGCTTTTTATAGCTGCTTCCTAAGTTGTTTAAAGTAGCACTTTAGATTGTCGGTCATTTAAACATGTACTTGTTGAGCCTCAGTGAGTTTTCTTTTGTACTGTTTTGATGTGCAGATGGTAAATTCCATATTGCATTTGTCCACACTGTAAATTAATAACTGAATATTTTATAAATGAATCCAGAGTGACTGTTTTTCTTTTTCTTTCAAACCTGATTATCAGACCTTTGTCTTTAAAATGGGCCAAAATGCATTTATTTGGTTGGATGTGTTCCAGTATTAAATAGAAATGTAAAATTGTCATGTATTTCATTGGCGTTATGTTTCAGTCATGTCCAGCAGAACTCACATATGTAAGCTTTTAGATACTGAGATGTTTGCACTTTTTTCAAAATGTTAAAATTAAAATATATGTCACTCAATTTAATGTGTATATTCTGGTTTTCTGGATATATGTTGACTTTTAATAAAAAAAAAATCTTTTGGTTAAAAATGTCAAACTGCTGTGTGTTTGTCTAAATGCATGCCACACTGCACAACAACAACATTTGCAGCTTGTTGTTTTCCTGCCCCCTCCCTCTTATCTGCTTCCTCCCCTGGGTTTTGTTTTTTCTTAATTGTTGCTTTCTTGCTGCTTGTCTTCCATCTCTGTTGTGATACAGTGCGTATGTATTTGGTGGAAGAAGCCAGCCTGATAGTTCGAAGAAAAAATTCATGGCTTTTCTTAATGCCTCAAAAGACTTTCATTAATAAATTTCATGATAGTGTTTTACTATTTTTTTGCACCATAGCAATAAAATACATCCTTGCTCCTAGCATATGGATGTCACATTATTCTGTCTTTTCAGACATGGTGTCTCGAGACAGGTCTTTGTTCCAAAGATTCAATGGAAACATTGTTTCATCATCCTTAACATGTAATATATTCATAATAAACTAAATAAAACAGAACACTTCACACTGACTTTTCCTATTGAAAGGAATAATAATACATTATAGTAAATATGCAGGGCCTAGCCTGGTGACCCCTATTGGATACAGACACCCTGGTCAGGAGGGAAGTAGTGTTACCAGTATGCCATCCAGCTGCTATATATACACATTGTGCCAAAATCAAGTCTTAAAATCATTGTTCAAATTCATAATTGGTCAATTTTAGTGTTTAAAGGATAAAACGATTATTGAAATTGCATGTATAATTCCTTGAAGCTTAAAAGATCACATTTTGAGGTTAATCAAAGAATTTGAAACCAGCACATGGTGAAAATATGCAAACTCCCCAGGACGCTCTTGATGTGAGGCATCAGAGCTCAAAAGGTTACTGTTGCATTACTAAATATCTTGTGAGTGGTTGTTTTTGGCTGCCAGCGGTTACTTGCTCTGTGGTGAGCCTTTCATGGTTTTTGCTGTTTAGGAAACAAGACCCATCACTTAAAGTTATTTTGTAATACACTACTTTGTTTTTTATGCATTGCACAAACGGTCTACAGCTATGAATGTGTCCTGGATTTTTGCGGGTGTGCTGACATGGATACATTTGTTTCATCACCTGACATCTGACTAACAGAATATTGGCACATTCTGTTCAAGTACCCCTCTGCCCCATGCTTCTAACAGGAATGCTCTAATTACACATGTGCTTTTTACACACTCGCATCAAGTGCCAAGGGGAGAGAAGTGATAACTGAGAGAAGTGATTAGAAACATGACAGCAACAACTTGATGATACTATTATTTGTAGCATCCTGTGATGACTTTTTGTCATCTTTTTTGCTTCAGTGTAAACACAATTAGTCCCTCTTTGGTATCGGAACAATGATATGTCGATCATGGGTAAAGAAAATTTCCAGGATGGATGCATTGGGGAAAACCAAGCTGGCAGCAGACGTGTTACAGGCATCACACAGTGTCTCCAGGCTCTTTCACGTCTGTCACATACATTTAGTGTTAACCTGTCCTTGAAGCATGGTGCACTGATGGTAGATCTGTAAGTTCTAGTGTTCTCTAACAAATGCCACAAAGGAGCAGATAACAGCACTGCTGCTGGGTCGATGTCCTACTACAGACATGTCCAGGTCTTTTTGTCCATTGCCTGCCACCGGGTACCTCCTTCACACTCCTGAGACTGTGCTGGGAGACACAGCAAACCTTACATTGGCCTGGATATGCCATCCTGGAGAAACTAGACTACCGTTGTAACTTGATTGAGTTGTCGGTAGCAGTAGTGACAAGGAACCTAGAAAATGGTAGAGAAAGATCAGTCAGAAAGGAGCAATGGTCTGTCACCACTAGCTGCAAAGTCATTCTGTTTTGCTTCTCCACTGCACCTGTTGCATTTATTTGCACTAACGCTGGTCCAGTGGATTTCCAACGATTTATGGTTCCTAACTGGACAAGATGAAAACCTAACTAACTTTAACTTTAAGTTATACTGTGAAGATCATGTTTCTTTCTTTTTTTCTTTCTTTCTTAGCAATATATTTGATTTTGAGCTCTTAAAGTGTTAAAAACATAGCAGAGCATCTGATGTCTTATGTTTAAAATTTCCTTGCTTAGTGCTCAAACCAAACTTACGCCCACGGTGATGATATGACAACATAACTCTGAATGCCATTTTCTTTTTATTTATGTCATAGTCTTCCTAACAGATATGTTCGTACATGTATGCGCAGTTATACGAAGAGCCAAAAATACTGCAAGATCACGTGACGACGTCTCCTCCTGAGCAGCAGCCGGTTGTTTACGGGGTGATGAGGACGCACTGCTGGCCAGCTGTCAAAATCATTAGACAGGAGGAAAACCAGCACAGGTACCACTGAGGAGCACGGCTCTGAACCCGTCGTCACTTAGCGGGCATAGTTTATGTTAAATGTGTTCGTGTTGGGAAGTTTTAGCACTATCTGAATTTAGACAGAGAAACGGGAGAAAGGGGAAGTCCGTTTGCTACAAGCTAGCCGCAAAGAGCCGAGACGGTACAGGAGGTAAGAAGCTCCGCATTCAAAATTAAAGCCAAAATTACAATTAGCCAATTCAATTCGTGAGAAATTAAAGCTGTGTCGCTTGATAAAAGATGGGAAATTTCTGCTGTTAGGGAAAAACAAAACAAACAAAGAAAAAAGCAACTCCATGGTTTTTCTCAAAGAAATCAAAGCTATGATATGCAGTGAGTCGGCTCAAACAATAAGCTAACAGGCTAATATAATTTGGATAGTCTCATGTTCTAACTGTTGTTAACATCAAGGTAAACTAGACCAATTTTATTAATTGTTACACTTTTTTGTTCGTTCACTATATATCACTATTCACCGCGCACGTATTTTCATTTTTGAATTGAGGTAAATGCTTAGTAACGAAAAACCTGATGAACGTGGATTTGACTGATAAAATTGACAACAAAATGTAGCAAGGTTGCCTTGAAAAATAAAGAGGGAATGTGCGAGAAAATAGAGAAAGCCCTTTTCTACCAGAGATGTTTGTAACTTTATTTTGAAAGTCTTACGCGGAAGTAAGGTTATTGTTTTAGGAAGAAAACACCGGCTGCAGCTGTTTTGCGTTGACAGATGTTTTATTTTGTCTTTGTGATGTAGGCAGGGGACGGGCAAGAGAGCTATTAGATCATATCCGTATATAGGTTAATTCTCTAGCCTTAAAAACAACATTTTACAGATTTAATTTAAGAAGAAAAAAAAATTAACATCATTATTTATTAGATTTCCAACAAATGTATTTCACAAAGGAGGGAATAACGTGTCATTGAACGTGCTGCTTTTGCTTAGCACAACAGTACCGCGTTTTACAAAAAAAAAACAAAAATTAAAGATTGTTACGGTGGTCCACTCTAATAATTACATAAAACAATAGACATATTGTGACTACAGCAAACAAAAGCCCTGCTTGCTTTTGTTACTAGGGACTGTCTGTTATCGTGTTTACCTGCCTGTAGCTCCTCCTGCACTGCTGAACACACATCTTGAATGGAATGCACGGACAGATAAAACCTTTTTTTGTTGTAATTGCAGAACATGCTGGCATGCTTACATACTTGTTGAGACCAGTAGAATACATGATGTGTACAGATAGATTTCAGTATGATTCATTTCACCTACTAATTCCTGGTCATTTTTCTTCTATAAAAACTACCCTCCTTGCCATCAAGGACTTTGTTGCGCAATGTACAACTGTAAGCAAAATATAAGAACGCTTGGAAGCAATTTTGAAATAGTTCTCATGGGAATATTTCTTGATTCTTTTACAAAACAGATCTTCAAAAGCAGGATTCGGCTAACTATTGGTTACGTTTTTTTGGGTCTGTTAATCAAAAGAATATGAAGTGAATGAGGATGCAACTATTTGGTTCATGAACACAATTTTCCTCTGAAATGCAGCGATTTTCCTGAACAATAAACATTTTTGTTACCAACCTTATTTTTTAGCCACCGTTTCCAATGTGGAAAACAAAACAATATGTTTATTTTGTTTTTATGTTATACATTGTCTTTGCCTTACATAATTCATCTGTATTTGTTTTTTTTTTTATTGTTTTCTCATGTTTTTAACTGATTGTGAAGCACTTTGGTCAACTCTGTTGCTTTTAAATGTGCTATAGAAATAACTTTGATGTGATTAGATTTGAATGCTACCGATTTTAAACCAGCTTTGGGGTTGCAGTTACTGGATGGATAGATAAAAATAACATAGATATGGATTCAGTTCAGTCAAACAATCTAACAGTTAGATATATTGTGCTTGGAAAAATCTTCTGTATATACAGTAGTCAAGTGTTTCTTAACATTGGACAGTTGACCTACTCCGCAGTGTCTTTTGTTGTTATTTTTATATTTTAACCTTCTTTTGAAACCACAGGGAGAAAGTCAGTTGAAATCCAGAATATCACCATTGCATAAAAAGATCTCCAAGGGATGCCTGTTTAGTTTTAATTCCCTTTGAATGCTGAATCCTTCTTGTGTTGTGTAATCTTCAGGATCGTTAGCAGAGTTGCATGATACCTGTTGCATTTCGCACATATGGAGATTCACACCACCGTCACCCTTTGCTTTAATGAGGCACAGGCAGCTTAACGCAGCCATGAAGGCAGCTTTATCTCCTCTGCTGTTGAGTGATGAGTCAACAGCTGTGAGCTTGTTTGACTCATTGATTGTTAAATTATCATGAGGTAAACAGGTGGTGTGCTGGTGAGTTTGTGCGTGAGGAACAGATGCCTAATGATTGAAGTGAAGCATGTACCTCACATGCACACAGGCACAAGCAGCTGCCCATTAATGATGATTAATGCAGAATATAATAAGAGTTAATAAGCAGCTCATCATATCTAGTCGTGGTCATGTAATTGAGCTGTAAATTGCACAATCCACACTGACAATACAGAAAGCCACTGATATTCTAAACTGCTTCTCCCATATTCAGACTACTTTTGCAGCCTTATAATTTCTAATTTGGTTTTTATTTTGAAATAATTATTTCCCTTTTAACAGAAGTTAAAGGCTGAACAACCTTCAGCATCCTCCATGCACAACGAACAAGTTCCATGTCATAGCCTTATAAATTATGTTTCTCCACTTGATTACCTTTGGCAATAAGTGATACCCTAAAAATCAATCACTGGACATTCGTCTGACTGCTGAGAATTTATTTACTCTCTACTTTACCAATAAGAATTTTCTTCTTCTGGTTCTGTTGGACAGGTTGTTTCAGAGGTTCTCAGAAATTGACAAGGGACTGTAGCACACACAGCCGGTCTTCAGTTCTTGCTGGTTTTGCCCTGTTGCAGCGGCACCATGGCCAACCGTGAAGAGTCCAAGAAGATGAATGGCAATTCTGGTGACTCTTCTACCCTTTTGGAAACACCCAAAGAGAGCATGCAGCTTAAAAAAGAGATCTCATTGCTTAATGGCGTCAGTCTGATCGTAGGAAACATGATAGGCTCTGGGATCTTCGTGTCCCCGAAGGGTGTCCTCATTTACAGTGCCTCTTACGGACTCTCACTAGTCATCTGGGCGATTGGAGGTCTGTTCTCAGTAGTTGGGGCCCTTTGTTATGCTGAGCTGGGCACCACAATCACCAAATCAGGAGCCTCTTATGCATACATACTGGAGTCATTTGGTGGTTTTATTGCATTTATTCGTTTGTGGACATCTCTGCTGATTATTGAGCCCACGAGCCAGGCAGTCATAGCCATCACATTTGCAAACTACCTGGTGCAGCCGCTCTTTCCAACATGTGAGCCACCGTATGCGGCGTCCAGGCTCATTGCTGCAGCATGTGTTTGTAAGTACTTTAGTTCTGTTTATATCCAACTTCTGTCTGCTCATATCTATCTAGCCTTTTCTGCAGTAGTAAGTGTTCCTCTCTTTCCAGGCCTGCTGACATTCATCAACTCTGCGTATGTAAAGTGGGGCACCCGTGTTCAGGACATTTTCACCTACGCTAAGGTGGCAGCCCTGATCGTCATTATAGTCACTGGCATCGTCAAGCTATGCCAAGGTGAGTGGTGACGACAGTACTCACCTTTTCATGTAGTTTGGAAATTATGATTAAATAACATCCACAGACAGATGATCCCTTGGCTTTAGTGCCTGTTGGAGGTTTTCTAGGTGTCAGGAAAATTAATTTTGTTTTGAACATAATTCATGGAATGTCTGTTTGTCAGTTAGGAACTTTTAAATCAGGATTTCAGCCCTGAATTATCAGTGTAGCTGAAGAAAGTTAACAGTGTAGCTGTAAACCCATTCTTGAAATAGTACAGAACTTTCATAAAAATAAATGTATCCTCCAGGTCTTAAAGCAAACCCAATGCAAAAGCAGTCTTGGAACTCATTGGATAGTCCTCTAGTTTACCTGGTCAGGCCAACAACTATTTATGGAGTCTTCAAGTAAAGTCATCTTCCTCTTCTCTGTGGTGGTCATTAGGGGTGGGGAAAAAAATCGATACTGTGTAGTATGGTGATATTTTGTTTGCTAATAATGTATCGATACAGGGACAGCAGAAATCGATATTTTGTTACAAAAAAAGTTTTTGTGCTCTGACTTCAGAGCATGTTGATCCTTTTTCTGAGCAAGAATCCTGACATTCCTTCACTGTCCAAATGTGTTTAACTTTTTTTTGGCAGCAATAAACATGACAGTTTACTTATTTTAATTTAAGACATGTTTTATTTTAATTAAGTTTAAAACTTTTTTATTTAATGTAAAATTATATTTTGTTTTAATTTACTTTCAAATTCTTCAGTTGCTGAAGGGGCTGCATAGTTTTCATAAATTGCATAGTTCAGAATAGCTATAATTGTACCAGATGGTTGTTCAGTTAAGTTGGACTAGACTGTAATACAAACCGTTCAGTTTGTCAACAATAAAACTGAAATGAGAGAAAGACTGAGTGTGAGACTTTGATATTAGATAAAATGAATATTAATAAAGTTTACCTTTATGTACAGAATCTGAATATCGCAAAATATTTTAAAAAATTGCAATAATATCGTATCGTGCGTTAAGTATTGTGATAATATCGTATCGTGGGATGTATGGTGATTCCCACCTCTAGTGGTCATCGCCTGCAAATGCCCACTATTAAAAAAACAAGTTAAAAAAAATCTAAATCATCAGATGGCAGCCACCAGTCTCAAGTCCTTCTTTTGATCAGTACAAAGACTGATTAACTTCATCCACACAAAGTCTACTGTAATGTGCTTGGTGAACAAACCCAAACTATAAACAGAAACCAGAATCCTTCCAGTTCCAAAGAAAAAGTCAATTAATGATAAGGTCTGTATAATCATATTGATATGCATTAATCCTGATTAATGGATTGCTTTAGATTGTTATTATTTCTGAAGGTCAGCAGTGCCTTCAGAAATAATAACACTTCTGCTTAGGAGTAAAGCAGAGATCTTTGCATGAAAGTATATGACAAATTGACTCTGGATATTGCTTCAGTAAACATTTTCCTAAGGACTTTATGGTATTAATCGCAAGTTCAATAAGGTAATGAATATGGTATAAAATTTTGAAAATTACAGGTTCATTTAGAATAAAGTGAGTGATAAAGCAGGGGCTACCTCAAGTCAGCTACCATACGAATGTGTCCTCAGAATCCTTTTATAACTGCTTGGTGCTACAAACCAAACTGAAATCTCGAGAACCATCAACATACTTCTCGCCAGAACACCTAATGCTGTGTATCTGTGGCATCTAATCACTGTTAATTTGAATGCAATGAGATTTCACAGACTGTTGCTTTGATTGTCATGTTTCCATTTTAGGCTATACAGGCAACTTCGAATCATCCTTTCAGGGATCATCTACCAACCCCGGTGACATTGCGTTGGCGCTGTACTCTGCCCTGTTCTCTTACTCTGGCTGGGACACTCTCAACTTTGTAACTGAGGAGATCAAAAGTCCTGAAAAGTACATTTTCTTTTCAGTTTTTTAATATTATTATTATTTTCCTCAGTAGAAAAGATGTGACAAAAATACTCAGCCTGATCAAATACCCCGTTTTTCCAGGAACCTGCCCATGGCGATTGCCATCTCTATGCCGATTGTCACCATTATTTACATCCTCACTAATGTTGCCTATTATGCTGTTCTGGATGCCAGTGCTATACTGGCCAGTGATGCAGTTGCAGTGGTGAGTAAGCAAACTGAAAAGAAGTAGCTAATGAAAGGGAAAACTATGCTTGTGTGAGTTTAAGTTGTTGAACCAGTTTCTGTTTACTGCTTAGACGTTTGCCGATCACACGCTTGGTGTAATGAGCTGGACCATTCCCATTGCTGTGGCTTTGTCCTGCTATGGAGGCCTCAATGCATCTATTATAGCTGCATCCAGGTAGAACAAACAAATATGCAATGATTTAAGAAGTGCAATAAATATACTGTGGTGATTTCTTTTTGTTAACCATTTATTTTTAGGGGTTGATTTATCTTTAAATGGCAGAAATGGTATCCATGTTATGTATTACTTTGTGTCCAGGTTATTCTTTGTGGGATCTCGTGAGGGTCACCTTCCAGATGCTCTGTCCATGATCCATATACAGAGATTCACTCCGATTCCTGCTCTGATCTTCAATGTATGTAAATAGAAATGCAGATTATAGTGGTTGAAGAAACTCCTACTTAATAACAGCTCACTGGGAATCCTGTGATTACTACTCCTTGATTGCATTATTGAAACTCAGGGGTGTCAGTTTCATTTCTTGTGTTGGGAAATAAAAGGATATAATACAAACTGCTATCAAGGGGCTCTTGGCACACTTGTTCTATTGTACTTGCTCAAACTATGAAACAAACTCAGATTCTGGTGTCATTTTCCCCGTCTGCTGTCCAGTGTGTCATGTCGCTGATCTACCTGACAGTGGAAGACGTCTTCCAGCTTATCAATTACTACAGCTTTAGCTACTGGTTCTTCATGGGGCTGTCAATCGCTGGCCAGATCTACCTCCGCTTGAAGGAACCAGACAGACCCAGACCTCTTAAGGTATCTCAGGTTTTCCATGTTCAGTTTGAATGTGGGTGACTCATTTTAATTATATGTAATTATAGTATTAAAAGTAATGAAACAGATTTAATTTGGCTTTATTTAATGCTTTAGAAAAAAACAGCTTTTACACTGCTTTTTTTTTAAATTATTTTTTTTAATTATTATTATTTTATTATTATTTTTTTTTATTATTTTTGATTTTTATTTATTTATTTATTATTATTTTTTTTATAATTTTTAATATTCACATGTTTACATTTTCAGAATTGTAAAACCTTATTGTGGATGTAAGAGCCAAATTATGTGGACATTTTGCATCCAACTCATTGTGTAACATTTTATTTGGTGGTATTTGATGGTTTGGGCCCCAGGAAGACTAGCAACCACTGTTGTGGAAGCTAATGGGGTTCCTTATAAATAAATAAACAAACAAATAAATAAACAAACACACACTTTTCTGCTTTGCCAACATTAGGCTGACTGTTTCACTAATAAGTAAAGTTACAGTAACTGGATGGATGTTATGCTGAGGTATGAAGAATGTCACAGTGTAGGTTTACTCATATAAAATCAAAAATAATGATGATGATGATGAAATATTTTCATACTATGTTTTTATTTAGGAGGATCTGTTTTTGAACTCGTGTCTCTCTCTGCAGCTCTCATTATTATACCCGGTGGTGTTCTGCCTCTGTACCATTTTCCTGGTGGCAGTTCCTCTCTACAGCGACACCGTCAACTCCCTGATCGGCATTGCCATTGCCCTGTCTGGTGTTCCAGTCTACTTCCTGGGTGTCTACCTGCCAGAGTCCAAACGACCACCTGTCATCACTAAGCTGCTGCGTGAGTGCACTACATGGGAAGCAAGAAGGATTTGTCATTTTCACTTAACTTCACCTGAGTCAACTAACCAACACTGTGTCTGTTTTTTGCAGGTTCTCTGACTGACTTCACCCAGTACACCTGCTTCTGTGTGCTGACTGAGATGGACAAAAGTCAATAGACTCTGTTACACTTTAAAACCCAGGAGTTTGTGCATCCTCACAGCCAACAGATGTGGCCTTCAGCTGTATAAAACAAACATTCCTTTGTTGTACTGTCCACTGTCATCTCAGAGTTGTTTACAGCACTGAAGGTGCTGCAACAGATGAACATATTCACCTAAAGATTTTTGTTCTGGGAAAACATTTCCAGGTGCAGTAGAGAGGTGGTTATGCAGTTTATTTATTATTAATCCTTATTAAGTTTAGCAGGTAATTTTATATATTATATGCCTTTTAAACAGTATATGCCTTTGAGACTTCACTGGTGCTATGAACATGACTGCAGGGACCAGAGCATAATGCAGGTAAATATTCTCTCCTGGGTTCTAACTAAAAGGTGTGAGTGTGTTTAACATTGATCTAAACTATTGGTCTTATTTATTTTCTAATGAAGAAGGGGAGAAAATACTGCTGCTGCTATTTGAGGACAGTGACTCATCCCTGTAATGTCATTGCCTTTATTTACTCTTGGCCTCATTGCTTGTAGTTTCTTGCTGTTTTTTTTTTTTTTTCAACCAACATAACATGTTTTCCATGTGTTGAATTCAGTGACTCTTGAGTGTTTCAAGCTGACCAGCTGAGGTGGGTTTAGTGTAATTCACCCTGTTTCACAGTATGAGATGCTGTAAGCCTTTTTTTTTTAAACCCACTGTTGTTATTTTTGAAACATAACTAATATGCACTATTTCTTTTTGTTCTTAATCATGTCCACACAGACACTTTGTTCATTCCACATCTTTAGTCCAGTTGTGGAACTTCTGCACATCCTGTCTTCTAAAGTAAACTATGCTCCAGACATCTTGTATCGCCGAATCTTCATTTCATCTCAAAAGAGAACCTTTTAGTTTCAGATTAGTGCCTTGGTCACATTTGGAGCTTTAGTTTTAGTCCAGTCTGCTAGCTGTTGTTGTATGAACGTAGCTGCTTTATGGCTTTTGAAAACTTTCTGTAAAATTCCATAATTATTAGTTTAAATGATCTGTCCTGTCAAAACCTGACTGCAAATGAGAAAAGTTGCAGAAGAAACAGCTAGCCTAGCTGGCTTACAGATAAGAACCTGGGACATTCTGAGTAAACATCACAGAGCGATCACTGTTAAAAAGCAATTTCTCAGTTGTGTAAAAGTAGAATAGCCTGTGTTATTCCTTTCTCCATCCATCCATTCGCTTCCGCTTCTTCTTTTCAGGGTCGCGGGGGGCGCTGGAGCCTATCCCAGCTGTCATAGGGCGAGCGGCGGGGTACACCCTGGACAGGTCGCCAGTCTGTCGCAGGGCCAACACACAGGGACAGACAACCATTCGCGCTCACATTCACTCGCACATTCACACCTAGTAGCAATTTGGATTTTCCAATTAACCTATCCCCACAAGCTGCATGTCTTTGGACAGAAGCCGGAGTACCCGGAGGGAACCCACGCAAACACGGGGAGAACATGCAAACTCCACACAGAAAGACCCCGGCCTGATGGTGAAATTGAACTCAGGACCTTCTTGCTGTGCGGCAACAGTGCTAACCACCGTGCCACCGTGCTGTCATTATTATCAATCTCATCTTACTGCTGCTTTCCTCCCTTTGGTGATAACTACAATGATGTTGTATTGGTGGGTATGTTGTTAGCAAACAACTACGTGGTCCAAACCAGCTTCGCTCATGGCCTTGTTTCATACACTTTGCTGCTTACATTTTTATTCAAGTTGTTTATTTATTTTTTAATACATGTTTCTGTGACATAGTGAAAAGCAGTCATGAGCAATTGATTCAAGACTTTTAATGGCAAATAAATACATTTTTTGGCATTAGTGACACTTAAACCAAAACCTTTGACCACAGCTGTTCAACCTGTGTGCAACAAAAGCTACCTCTGCTGTTCCAGCTTGTATAAAATTGCAGCTCACTTAGATTTGGTCTGCTGAAAACGCTGAAGTGACAAGCTGGATTGTGAGACTTTATAAAGATGACACAGTGTACAAGAACATCTACTGGATATGAGATACAAACTGAAACACAGGTGCAACAGTTGGTAGGAGATAAAGAGTCATACTGCTGTACATGTAAATAAACTGTTTGCCTCTAAAATGCTGCATCATACACAGTTAAGCATGAAGTTTGCTTCATAGTTAACTGTGGGAGTAGTTGGATTATGATTTGAAGCTGAAGTATTTCCTGTGGCCAGGTACCTGTTCCTCAGGTAGGGTGAAGGGTGCTGCATGATGTCAACAAACAGCACTTCTTGTTTACCAAACCTGAAAGATTTTAACATGAAAAACAGCCAAAATGACAAACGGCAGCATAATCTATGATGAGATGAAACAAAAAAAAGCACTATTCATTCACTTTTTGCAGATTGCAGCTGTACTTGAGATCAAATACCTTTTATTTATATAGCAGTAAAACACAACAACGGTCATCTCAAAGCACTTTATAGTGTGAGGTTAAGAGACCTCGACAATCAGTTGTGCAAACATAGCCAGACCATGCAAAGGTATTTTAATCTGAAAATAAATTTGGTTCACATGTCCAGAAATTGTTTAAAAAACATAACAAACAAAACAAAGGAACATTTCCAGTTTTTAAATGACAAGAATGTGGTGAGAAAACAGTAATATGATTCTGTTATTAACATCAAGGGTGATACAGCTCACATATTTTGGTACATGAGCTGTATCTCCATTTTGAGCAAGTTAACGATAAGATCACAGTAATGCCACCAAGTTTTTGTTTTTGTATGAACTTGTTCTATTGTTGCTTGCACTTACAATAATTCAGTAATCCTATATTAATATTAATACGTATACTATACTTAAATACCTTAAATGTTCTTCAAATAAGATAAGACAAAAACACTTTATTTATTCCAAAACCTAAGAAAATACCTTGTTACAGCAGCCAGTTTAAGTAAAAAGTACAAATAAAGACCTCAATAAATCTATGTATTGTATGTACTGTGTATTTAATTGGATAACAGTGTTGAAATGTAACATCTAGACGCACCACATAATGCCTGAAATGCTGTTATAATTGTATAATCAGAAAAATACAAAATACAATGCAAATTCCTCGTGTTTGCAGATACTGTATTGGAACGTGTCTAATGGAATAGATATACTCATAAGAGTATTGAAAGGATGTAAGTAGATTACCTAATTATAAATAAAATATTTAAAAATAAACTGTTTCCATAGACTGTATGCACACATACCTTTTTTCTGCCAAGATAAATTATAAGAGCAAAACCGCTGATCATAGATACAGCACAGCCTGCATATCGAATGGCAGTGAGATCCAGGGGCTGGCGCACTGGTCGAGGCTTCAGGTCCTACAAGTGGACAGTGCAATGAGCAGAGCAAGGCCTTCATATACAAAAAATGCAACACACAGAAAAAGACTGTTTTATATCTCTTTAAAATGACTTAGTACTACTAAGCACTATCTCGTACTGTTTTTGTTATTGTAGGAAAAGCAGAGTCTGTTGTGTGTCTCAGCACAGTGAAGTACGTCAGATGGTTACACAGACACACAGTGTGGTTTTCCCCCTTCTGTTTTGTCTCACATCCATCCATCAACCAGTTCACCTGCAAAGAATCTGCAACGGGAAAATACAAATCAGTTAAACTTCACTGGTGGAAATTATAGAAAAGAACGGATAGATAATAATTAAAAATGTCAAATGTGCTCGACCGCTAAAGGATTCCAACCTTTTCTAGTGTCCCAAGAAACACATTTCCTTAAATAGCTTTCCTGAAATAAAGAGGGAACAAAGATGTGAGCTGCAGACATCTCCTAATTGGAAAGTGCACATATTTGTTGCACATATGAAAGTTTCAGTTCCTCTAAATTCATTTCCTATTTGCTGCACACGTAATCTGCTTGCTGTGTATCGCCATAACGCTAAATATTTAGATCACAGCTAACATACAAAGAGGTGGTTTTATGTGTTGCTGTAACTACTTCACAGAAGAAACTATGTGCATTAGACAGTCCATTAACACCACAGTCTATTTTTGCTACACATAGTTTCTGTGCTTGTTGCACCTTTGAGGTCGACAGGCGGATATTACAAAACTTAACAGCATTTTGCTTTTGTTTTCTGCACCTGAGCCATATTTGTCAGCCTGTGTGTTTATTGATATTTGCACTGCAGCACATTGCAGTAAATTTCAACAGTTACTATTTGGTACAGTAGGTGTCAGTTTAAGGAAGTAGTTTTAAGTAATATAAAGTGGGCTAGGGTTAGGGTCATACTGATATAGATACGAAAAAGGCAAGAAAACAAACAAACTTACAGATACAGCTTCATGGTAAAAATCAATCCTAATGGGTTCGGACAGATTTCTGATGATCTCGTTCTCCACCGTGATTTCCACCACATCATTGATAGGCTTGGCAGTTTTGTGAGCCTCCTGAAACAAACACATACAACTTGACCTTCATCTTACATAATGCAGCATAAATATTTGCACACAAAGCAACAAAAGTATTCCAGATAGTATCGCAAATGTGAAGAAAAAATGGCAGGCTGACAGCTAAATGAGGTCACCTGAAATCCTGTCATATGTGCCTGTATCGACTGAAGGCAAACAGCCTTACCTGTAACAGGGAGATGTTCTTGAAGAAAGTCCAGGTTACTTTGCTAACATTTTTCCCAGCTTGTTTTAAGGCAGCAGGGAGGTGGACAGTGATATTGGACTTGACAGATCTACCAGCAATGGCCTGGAAAAGAAAATTCACGCATATAAAGGAATTTAAAGAGTAGATCTGAAGCCAGATTTGTGGGTCACTTATAGAAATGACTAATTTTAGGTTGATTTAGAGAAAAAATGTCAGCTTTCAACATCCTGTAATTGTCAACAAAATGCTGCTGTCAGTCATATTCATGTGTCTAACCTCTGACCTGTTTTCTGAACTAAATCACAACTCCCTTCAGACTGAATGAATACCCTCGTATTTGCTGAGAAACATGCTACACAGTGAGTCCCATGTTAAGAATGAAAGTGCACAGTCTCAGTTGGGAAATTATTGTTTCATGAGTGGTTACAATACTAATGTTAGATACATGCTGCAAAAATGTCAGACTTCACCCCAATCATATGACAAAAAATAAAATATCACTTCTGTAGATAAAACCTACAAAAACCTAATAATTTGATTAAAGAGGTGAAACTAGCTTCCCAGAAGGAGATCCCTTCCCAGGCACCTCAGACCCCATTCACATCTTGTGAGCTCATAAAGTCTCACAATGGTTTCACATGAAACCTTTGCTGAAAAGGACCCATGCCTTTTTTTACACCTTCGCGTTTGTGGTGAGCAGTAATGGAAATAACGGCGTTACAAGTAACCGTTACTAACAAGAAAATGCGGTGCGGTCACGTTACTATTTTTCAACAAACAGACGGTTGAAGCTTACTGCATCTTATAACACCACGGAGGTAGCTGTCTATGCAAGTAATCTTTAAGTTTTAAGCACTTTCTGGCACAACACCTGGAGCTAGGGGGCAAAACAATCGCATGAGTGCTGCTGTTTGACTGAGGAAGAATAAAGTAGCCGTGGTAAGCCAATCACATGACCACTTCAAGATGACAAAGCAACAAGGTGACATATACCAGCTTTTAAATTATGTTGATAAACCATGTAAATCGAGAATCATGATAAACAATATATACGGCGTTTTTTCCTCAATAGTTTCATTGCGTTGACTGTCTAAGGACAGCGCTTGCAAGCACTCTCTGTTTATGAGCAAAAAACAAACAAACAAACAAAACAAAAAACAGCCCTTTCGTGTTGGTGGAAAAATGTACAATGTCAACCAATCAAAAAATTATATGGCAACATGACATTTGGTTGCTTAGGAACAGGGGAAAGTTTTAGGTGTGATGGCGAGAGAGAGAGAGAAAGACAGCAGAAAAAGAGAGAGAGCGAGTTTTGAGATATTTGTGACATTTAGCGTGTTTCGAGTGTGTAGTTAATGTGTTGTCTTGTGTAGTTAGTGTATTGTGGATAGTTTTGGGTTGTGTGTCAGAACAATGAGGCAACTGCTGTCTCCAGGTAGAAAACAGGAGTGATACACCTGCTGCTGTCTGACCTGCAGGTATCAGGCTGTGATTGGGCGATCGTGGCTCAAGAGTTGGGAGTTTGCGTTGTAATTGGAAGGTTGCTGGTTCGAGCCCCGGCTTGGACAGTCTCGGTTGTTGTGTCCTTGGGTGTGACACTTCACCCGTTGCCTACTGAAGGTGGTCAGAGGGCCCGGTGGCGCCAGTGTCCGGCAGCCTCGCCTTTGTCAGTGCGCCCCAGGGTGGCTGTGGCTACAATGTAGCTGCCATCACCAGTGTGTGAATGGGTGGATGACTGGTTGTGTAAAGCACTTTGGGGTCCTTAGGGACTAGTAAAGCGCTATACAAATACAGGCCATTTACCATGTTCTCCTTTATAGTGGACAGAAGTTTTTGGAGTGGCACAAATAATTTGTGCGGCATGGTATTGAATGTAGAACAGCTGATTGTTCTGTAAATAGTTTGAAATGGTTATAAAAATAAAAGGGTAAAAGGTAAATGGCTGCAAATAACTTTGTTGTTTGCAAAACTTGTGCATAGGATTTTAAAATTGACAATTTATATTTGCATTTAATCAAAAGTAGTTAAAAATGGCCAATTATACCCTGGACCCCAAAGGGTTAAATGTTTTTTTTTTTTTTAAAGTAACGCAATAGTTACTTTTCAAGTAACTAATTACTTTTAGAATCTTGTAACTCAGTTACTTTTTTGAAGTAGTAACTAGTAACCATAATTAATTACTTTTTCAAAGTAACTTGCCCAACACTGGTGGTGAGGCACATGATCAATAGCAGGTAACCAACCCTCTTAAGGTACAACTCCCACTAAGGATTACAGGTTTTAGAACTGAAGAAGCTTCTTGGATGAGAGGTGAAAGGTCTTCACGACACTTAAAGTCTGGTCGCTTTCTCTCTAAGCTCCTTAGAAGACAACAATACTCTATCCTCTAACTCTAAACATGTGCACCAACCCATTCTTAGGTTTGTTGATTTGAAAGAATTGATCAAATATATCTTTTTTAAAACCACCAGCACTGAAGAAATCTTAAAGAAATCCTAGTATTAGTATTTTAGTTATTTTTTTTTTAAACTGTAGAGTATTGTTTAGATCACAACTATTTGTTTCTTACAGGTGATGTGATGCTGTGGCCTTTGAAATCTTCCTTCAGTTCCACGTCAGATCTGTAAGCGTATGGAGGCTCAGCACACCTGGACACGAACAGCAGACACAGCCATTTTTAAACACTCCTGCTTCATAGTTTATATCTCGGCTGTAGTCACAAACAACTTTAAATAATACATATGCAACAAGTTGGTGTATTTGAGGATTAGAAAGGAAATTACTTGCTGTTGGCGGATTCTCGTTTGGCTTGTTCACATAATTCTTCTGCAGAAAAAGAAAAGAAGTTCTGATTGTAACACGCTGCACTTAAAAGTGCAATGATTAATTTGGAATGTTAAGCCCTTTCTTGATTCAGCAAAACTAAATGTTAACAAACACTGTGGGGAAACTGGCTTATTGGGCATAGAATAGACCAGAACATCAAGTTTTATTTCTTGCTAAATATAATAAAATTACACTTTCTGTAGATATAAATTCTTTCTTACTGTAGCTGATGGAATACGCTTGAAGGTTGTACGCCATCTGTATTTTGTCGGTGATGAAATCATGATGGATCTTGACATTGAGGATGCCGTAGTCTGCTCCTTGTGTGTTTGGGCCATGACTCAGGTCAGTGCAGCAGGAATCCTGCAGGCTTGCAGGTGAGCACAGAATAAGCTTCTTCTTTCCTACCTGAACATGAAAATAGAAATAAAACAAAAAAAAATGTAATTCTCATAATAATCTTGAACAAATTAGCTAGTTTAGCATAAACAGTGTAAAAAAAATTCCATGTACATTTAAAGTTTTGCTATATGCTTTTTTAAAATTCTGTGGCGTTATGACTCTTTTACATTTCATTCACCTGTAATTTTGTTAGTTTAGTTTCTTGCTATTGATTATAATATACAGGTTGCAAATGGCAGCTGACTTTGTCTTATTTACCGTCAGCATTAACTGGTCCAGCAGTGGCTCCCAGTCCAGACAGAAGTTGATGTCCTCCCCTGACTCAAGTCCAAGGTGCTTGAAGGTAATCACTTCAGATCTCCTACACTGGGCTGTGATCTGCCCGTTGATGGACAGAAAGCTCTCATTGGCTGAAATGGAGATTCCTTTACAGCCAGTAGAGATGTTGAGGTTCAGGCTCAGGGGGTTGTTGCCATGGTGCCATGTGCCACAAAAGTTCCAGTCCAGGTCATTGTCACTGGAAACTGTTAAAATACAGCACACAGTATTAAAAAAAAATTCAACTTATGTTGCAGTGGTGTGATCTCTGGGTTTGGGCCAGGTGGAAGAAATCACACTGCTGAACTGTTTGTTCTTTAGTGATGCTGGGGACCTGCAGTGGAGCGTGGATCCAACTGGAAAGCTGGCCATGGAGAAATCAAAGGTGCTGAGCTGGAAGCATTGTGTGTGCCATAACCTTAAATACTAACATTACAATACGAACTAAATAGCGGTTACACAGAGAAAGTTAGTAAATGCTCCTGTCTATTTTTTTTATGTTTCTAAGTGAATATTCCTACACACAGCAGCATACAACAACATATAATGTATGACGCAGACCAGCATGAATACAGCACACATGTATGAACAAACTATTACAAAGCGTGGTTCCTGTGTGGTGATCTTACCAGTGGAGAGGATGATTAAGAAGCGCACTATGTTCTCCATCAGCCAGGGTTCTGTTGCTCACACCTGTTCTGTAGAAATGAAAAAAGTGAAACAGTTTTTACACAAACCTATAATTCTTTATTTACTATGCAAGGTGGTATACGCCACCATTAAAAATAAGCAAAACAAATTAAAAAAATAACCAAACAGAAATAGCTTGAAGACATTTATCTAAGCTCCCACTGCGGAACTAACAAATACTGCATCTGTGGCCATGCAGAGTTGGGGTGCGAATGCATAGCAGTGTGAACATGTGGTAAGAAATAGAGGAACGGAAGACAGAAAACTTGTTGAACCACAGACAAAACAAACAGGTGACTAAAAAGAACTCTGGGGGTCTGAATATTTAAATAATACAGAGCGACGAGCACCAGTTCATTTACTGAGCTACCTTACATTTCTGACAATTCAGCACTTTAGCAGGTGGTTTAAGATTATCTTCATGTCTGCTTCTATTTATAAGTCATGGTCTCCATTCTCAGGTCTCTCTTGTCTTCCCCCTTAGTCCCAACCAATCAAGGTAGATGGCTAACACCTCCCTTCCCAATGCCCCTGTGCTTGATTCTGCAGGTCTCTTATTGTAGAAAATAGTTCTTCATCCCCACAGTGGACGTCTGAGATGTATGATTACTTTGATTTTCTCTCTAATATTGTAGGGGGTTTACCTTACAATAAAAAAACAATAAAAAGTAAACCGTATCACAATCTATGATATCAATTTCCTATCTATATGCAATTGATATATTTATATAACAATAACACTTACAATCAGAACTGTATCACACTGGTGATGCTCACCACTATTTTTCTTCTGTGAGCAATGAGCTAATTCTGCCTCTGTAATTGCTGTTATAAAGAGTATGTCTCATAAGTTCAGAGAAATCTGTAAAACAACAACAACAAAAAAAATAAAAATAAAATAAATCCTGTATTCTATTACAAAAGACTCTAAAGTCTAGATGTGTAACTGAGAGTGCTAACTGATGTGCTTGTGTGGTGGGAGTTTACCACCCTAGGGCTTACAGACATCTGTGCTTTTGATTAGAACAATTCATAATCTGGTGTATTTTTGGAAAGGTTATCAAGAAACCATTGGAAGGAGTTTACCCACATCAGCAGAATGATCTGTAGATCTCTACTCTGGAGCATATCTAAGAGCTCTGTTGGGGGAGCAGGGTCTGAAATTTTTCAGCTGCTTCTAACTTCTTTGTGTTTCTATGGTCAGTATTAGTAGTAAATAGATTATTATCAGTGCAAGTGGGCAAGTTACTTTGAAAAAGTAATTTAAAAAAAGTAATTAATTTTAGATACTAGTTACTTATTCAAAAAAGTAACTGAGTTACAAGATTCTAAAAGTAATTAATTACTTGAAAAGTAACTATTGTGTTACTTTAAAAAAAAAAAAAAAAGTTTAACCCTCTGGGGTCCAGGGTATAATTGGCCATTTTTAGCCACTTTTGATTTTACCTCTACATTTGACCTTTAAAAACTGTTTATTTGCCTCAGCACAACATCACGTTTCTAAATTTACAGTTATGTTTTTATTTTGACATACTGTATTAACACAATTTATCTAAAATCAGACAAAAAACATAAAAATCCGAGTAGAAAAAGTAATATTTTTTACTGTAACAATCACAAACACGTTTATTGAATCATATTTCATAACTTTAAATGCAAATATAAATTGTCAAATTTAAAATCATATGCACATGTTTTGCAAACAACAAAGTTATTTGCAGCTATTTACCTTTTACCCTCTTTTTTTATAACCATTTCAAACTATTTATATAACAATCAGGTGTTCTGCATTCAATATGTACTTACTTGCTCTCTCCCTTTTTCTGCTGTCTTTCTCTCTCTCTCGGTCACTCCTAAAACTTCCCCCTCTTCCTAAACAACCAAATGTCATGTTGCCATATAATTTTTTTATTGGTCGACATGGTACAAACTATTGAGGAAAAAAATGCAGCATATATATATATTGTTTATTATCTACGTCATGGTTTTACGTGGCCTATCAACACAATTTAAAAACTGGTATATACCACCTTGTTGCTTTGTCATCTTGAAGTGCTCATGTGTTTGGCTTAGCATGACTATTTTATTCTTTCTCAGCCAAACAGCAGCACTCATGCGATTGTTTAGCTTCAGGTGTTGTGCCAAGTGATCGTGATTGTCGTCCGCGGGAGCGCGCGCAGTTGCTTAAAGCTGTACCGCCCAGATTACTTTACAGCTACTTCCATGCAACTGAAATAAGGTGCTGTAAGCTGAACACAGCTTCAACCGTCTGTTTGTTGAAAAAAAGTAACGCCACTGCACCGCATTTTCTTGTAAGTAACGGTAATGGCGTTGTAACGATAGAAATAGTAATTAGTTAGATTACTCATTATTGAAAAAAGTAACGCCGTTAGTCCCATAGTCGCCGTTACTAGTCACCAATTCATTGATTTTCCACCCTTTTGGCAGGAAACAATTAAACATTAATATCTTTATAGATTTTTAATCACCATTTGATAACATTCCTGGAATAGGTGGCACTATCTTTTTAAATTCTGTTAACACCGCCCCCTTTCACGTGAACATCCAGGAAATAACTTTATGAGGTGATAACTTACTTCGTGTGACCATGTGTCCCGATCGCTGAATCCAGATAGTGGAATGATAACCCGGGTATGCTGAACACCCTTCATAGTACGGGGCCCTGGATAAGCCCAAATCCTGCTTCACAGTACAGGTCTCTGCTCTTAACTGGCTATAGGTTGAGCAGAAGTTATCATGGTGACTTAACCAGGTTGAACAAATAATAAATAAAGAACCTGACATTAATCCCTTAAGCCTTTGAACTCAAACGACATTTATAAAATTAAAAGATATTTATACGTGTTTTACAAACCAATGATATTGCATAGTAATACATTTTAACCTCTTTAGAATGCAGGACAAACTGACACTGAGATGTTTCATGTTTATTTTCAAAGCTTTCTTTTTATACACATCTACATATTTACAAAAACCTTAACAGAACAAGCATCCAAGAGAAACAATTTAAACTCCAGAGGAGATTTTCTGAACCAAACTCGCACACCCACAACAGAATTGATGCACCACGCTTTCACATTATGCAAAAAAATCTAACACAGTTATACGTTCACGCACTACCATGCACAAAATGCAAACACCCTAAACTGCAACCACGCGCGGCCAGAGACGTCTCACTAACAGAAGGATAAGAGCACAAAGCATACGAGGCATACCACACTAATGTGCAACATTTTCTAACACACGTCCACTTTGAACAAACATCCACACATGAATTCACTCCACCACAGTTTTAAAAAAACCAAAAACATAAAAAGGACACACGGGACCCTTCTGCAAATAACTCACCTACTCCATCACCATCTGTGTAGGAAAATGATCTGATCAGTTAGTGGCCACTGAACTTCATAACTGTGACAAAATACTTTTGGCACGTTTTTAACCAAGGTATTGTTTCCCGGTGTTTTCCAGAAAGGTTGTCCATTTGTTGAGTGCTACACATAAACTGCTACACTGTGAAAAGTGATTTCTTTCTTTATAACCTTTTCGGTCTCTGCTACACAGATGTTGCACAGAGTAAGGGGTTACTTGTGGAAAGGTAACTGGAAAGATCCACTACAAGTGGGGTGAAGAGCAGATCAATCGGAATCATATTTGTCTCCATCGTCGTCGTCATCATCGCCGTTGTCGTCGTCACCACGGCAGCCCAGCTCGTGCGTCACTTCCCTCTGGTAGCGCTGCCAGCTCCTCCTGCTGTAGGAGTGTTCCTCCTCCCAGTAACCTGCACAGAAGGCAAATGTAATGGTTAGCAAATAAACACCATTCAACACCTGTTTGCACCAAGTGACACTGAGGCTGAAAAATGAAGCAAACACACAGAGAGCAAGAAACAACAGCTTAGTGAACTGAACTTCACTGAACTGCCATTTGAAGTTCGTAAATATTGCGAAATTTGTACTCTGGTTTTAGTAGTCAAAGGAGCTTGCAAAGAAAAGCGTCTGGACTTCGTTAAGTTACTTGAAGACGTTTCACCTCTCATCCGAGAGGCTTCTCGGATGATCAGACACCAGCGAGGGAGGATAAGAAGGACAGGCGCAACAACATTGTCATCCCCTATGTAGCCGGTGTATCAGAGAAACTCAGGAGGGTTTTCTCCAAGCATGACATCCTGGTGTACTTCAGACCCAGCAACACACTCAGACAAAAACTGGTTCACCCGAAAGACAAAACGCCAAAACACAGACTTAACAATGTGGTGTATGCCGTACAGTGCAGCGAGGAATGCCCAGACCTCTACATTGGAGAGACCAAACAGCCACTTCACAAGCGCATGGCACAACACAGAAGAGCGACCTCCACAGGACAAGATTCAGCTGTCCATCTGCATCTTAAGGATAAAGGACACTCTTTCGAGGATGCCAATGTTCACATTTTGGACAGAGAGGACAGATGGTTTGAAAGAGGAGTGAAAGAAGCCATCTATGTCCACTGTGAGCGACCATCTTTGAACAGAGGCGGTGGTTTACGACACCAACTCTCTGCCATCTATAATCCAGTTTTGAGATCCCTTCCCAGACGCCTTAACGCCCACTCACATCCTGGGCCATCTGACCTCAGGAATTTGCATGATAAGGTGGGGCCAGGTTTCACAATGAACTCACCCGAAACTCTGGCTGATTGGGACCCACACCCAGTTCCACACCTTGGCTCAGGCGATTAGAGGATCATCAGGGGGTCCTTTTGTCCCTCTGTGGGGGGACACTCCCACTAGGGTTATATCTGGGACTCTCCACCATTTGACCTTAGAACTGAAGAAGCCTCTCGGATGAGAGGTGAAACGTCTTCAAGTAACTTAAAGAAGTCCAGACGCTTTTCTTTGCAAGCTCCTTTGACTACGATGACCTGGATGACTGAGAACCTTCACAGACATTCTGGTTTTAGTAAGTGTTTCATCAGTCCATTGCTTCGCAACAACTAGCACGTATCTGTGTCTGTCTAGCGAGTTTATAGATGCAATCTACAAACCTCAGCACTGAACCGTCTCACCCATATATGTTAACTTCCTGGTCTGAAAGACCACAAAAACCAGTGAGTGACGTGGTGGCTCCATCCATGTCCTACATACAGTTTTAAGCAGAACACTTTTCTTAAAAGTAATGCAGTAGTTTCCTTAATTAGAATCAGAATCCGAATACTTTATTGATCCCTAGGGGAATTTTTTTTAAATTTAATTTAATTTAATCTAATTACACTCAGGAGAAAGCAACACGATACACTACTTGTTACATTACTTTGTAGGGATGGGGGAAAAATCGATACTATGTAGTATGGTGATATTTTGTTTGCTAATAATGTATGGATACAGGGACAGCAGAAATCGATATTTTGTTACAAAAAAGGTTTTTGTGCTCTGACTTCAGAGCATGTTGATCCTTTTTCTGAGCAAGAATCCTGACATTCCTTCACTGTCCAAATGTGTTTAACTTTTTTTTTTGGCAGCAATAAACATGACAGTTTACTTATTTTAATTTAAGACATGTTTTATTTTAATTAAGTTTAAAACTTTTTTAATTTAATGTAAAATTATATTTTGTTTTAATTTACTTTCAAATTCTTCAGTTGCTGAAGGGGCTGCATAGTTTTCATAAACTGCATAGTTCAGAATAGCTATAATTGTACCAGATGGTTGCGTTCAGTTAAGTTGGACTAGACTGTAATACAAACCGTTCAGTTTGTCAACAATCAAACTGAAATGAGAGAAAGACTGAGTGTGAGACTTTGATATTAGAGAAAATGAATATTGATAAAGTTTACCTTTATGTACAGAATCTGAATATCGCAAAATATTTTAAAAAATTGCAATAATATCGTATCGTGCGTTAAGTATTGTGATAATATCGTATCGTGGGATGTATGGTGATTCCCACCTCTATTACTTTGGCATTTCTCCTTAAAATGAACTGAAATGCACTCTCATAAATATCAATGTAACAATACAAACATACAGGCTACAGTCCCACACACCAACACAAATCTGTATTTTAATGAGGATACGCATATGAGCTTTCTCTTGGTATTTCGGTATGAATGCAAAACTGACAACGAAAAGCAAAAGATGAAAACCAGCACACAGACATTCAAATGGATCGCCACAGTGATTCTACTTTAGAAACATGAACAGGTAGAAACGGACACTGCAGCCTGACTGCTCATCTGTTTTTTACCCTTTGAAGTCGAGTCTAGTAGCTGGGCTGGGGTTGAATTTCACTCATCTTTAATATCACTCCGGGTTCTTAGCTTAGCATAAACGTGATGTCTGTGCAGAAGCTTGCAAAGAGCCGAAGTTCTGTTAGCAGCATACTAGCAGTTGTTTCTGTCCTGGCTGCAGTTTGCACTTCGCCATCGATCTCTCATCCTCTTTTACAATAAGAATAAAAGTATTGTCTATATCCACTCTGTAGACTGCGCCACCATTTTCCTCCTCTGGCACAACAACTGAAATCAGCTAAATGTAGTGCAAGTGCAATTGATTGGCAAGGAAAGGAAGGAAGGAATTGAACGACTTGGAATGAGTTCTTGTAGAGAACCAATTCTCAAGTTATGCACACTAAGTTTCGTAATGCAGAAGTCTAGACAATCAAAAGTATAACTAAGACCTTAGGATACTGTCTATGAGTGAAAATGACTAGAATATCACACTAACCTGGTTTGACTAAATAACTTTTGGCATCTTGCCATCATAGTAAAAGTTAAAATGGGAGACATTTGTTTAAATTAACAGGAGTTCCAAGTAGAGACTGCAGCACTGAATAACTGACATGTTTCTAAATACATACCACCATAGCGCTCCTCTCTGTCACTGTCTGTATCGCTCTCCTCATCAGGGTAGTCATTCCTCCAGTTGCCTTCCTCGTTCTCATCATCCTCATCTTCATACACTTCCTCTTCATGAACCACAAGGTCAGGAACCTGAGATTAAAAACACCACATTTATCAGAAAAGCTTTTTCTTTTATATAAATGATTAAGTCAGTGTTGTGGTTTGATATTAAAAATTACCAGTGAGATTTTGAGTCATCACTGATAAGAAGAAACCCTAACGGTATACTTTGGCAAATTACTTCTCCAAACATCCAGGGCTAGAAAACTAAACAATCTTCTTGCTTAAATTTTTTACTTTCAATGCTTTAAAATAAACACCATTTAAAAGTCATCAGTTAAGTTACAAAAAACCCCAACATTTTTCTCATCTTAACCCCTCTTCCACCCTTTTGAGATTATTTTTAACTAGTGCCAAACTGTAATGAACTACCACCACCAGAAGGTGGCAGTAATGCAACAAAATGTTTCTACATTCCCCAGGCACCATTACAAAGTAGTGATGCTTGTTTACAAACAAGCGATCATTTTGTAGCAATGACAGAATACTCCCCTGTAAATATCAAATAATATTTCTGCTTTAAAGGCCACCTGTTTACCACCTGACCATCATTTATTTTTCCAAATATAAAATTTGGACCACTCCACCCATTCACTCACTCCAATTTCAGCACTCATTCATCTGCCCGTCCATCCATCCACACACACCAGTTCTCCCTCATCAGCATAGGCCCTGACAGACAGGATGTCCTGGATCCACCCTGGTGTGACCGTTTCCTGGTAGTAAAGATCATAGACGTAGCCATCGTCCTGCTCTCGGTGCTCTTCCCCCAGTCTATCTCCAGATATGCTCAGACGCTCCCGCAGCATCTTGGTGTTGTTACAGAGAATCTCATCTGGTTCTGAGGACAGTATCTTTAGAAAAATAAAGCAAGTGATTAGAAATGGAACAAATGAATGAGCTGATAGTCAGTCTAGTTGGGCCTAATAGCAAATTAAATGACATTTACATCAATATTAAAAAAAAAAAAAATCTCACAGCTGTTTACCGGTAACTATCAAAACACATACTGTTAGGAAGAGGCAAGTTGTGAGCTTCATGTGTTTGCTGGTAGGCAGTGTAATACCAGTGGCTGCAGTAACTCCAGATTTCTCACTAAAGTAAGTGTTTCCTACAGCTGAAGCACACGACTGAAACGCTCGAGCCTGAACGCTTCTTAAAAAGAGAAATGAACGTGACTCTTCGATCAGACACTTAACACAGCTGACCTGGCTGGTTGGCATAATTAAGCTAATTATACACGTGCAACACTATTTAACTGTTCTGAGATGTTATGTCACAGTCTAGAACTAGCTAGGCCTGCAGTGTGTGTGTGTCTCTTTCTCTCCCTCCCTGTCTATTTGTCAGCTGTGAAAGCTCAACTGGAGTAATGCAGTGTTGTTCGTGCATGGTTTTTAAACTCCAAGGAAAGATGGCTGCTGCTCCTGCTAGCCCTGCTAACACTAGCCACACTTCCAATCCAAAATTGCAAGACCAGAGATCAATGTGATTCGATTGGGGAAGAATGCACTTCCAAAAGGTTTTTAAATAAACACGCACTATTTGTTTAACAATTCTGCCTGTTTGCTGAACAATTTCTTACTTTTTGACCAGTTAATGTTTTTTTTCCTCTCTAATTTCTAATGACTATAGTAAATGAATTACCAGGAAAATCCTTACTTAACAGAACAGGAAATGTGCTGGCACAATGAGAAATCAGAAGATTGGATCTGTGAGACCGATCAATGTTAATACCGTCATTAACAGTTGATGACTGTGCCAGCCATGTGGTTGAGCTAAGACTGGATGACTCTCAGCAACTGAATTATATTGATATTTGTAGCATCTGCCTTCTGAAAAGCACTTGTTAAACTGCACAATTGTGTTCAGTAAAAGCCAAATGCCTGGTAAATTGTGGTAAGATGATAACCTGTGTTAAATAATCCCAAATACAATCAAGCAGCCCTATGAGGACAACCATTTATGTTTTTTTTTAACAGTCTGAGGGCAGCATGGTATTTATTTTTTTTAACTGACTGTTTCTGTAATTTAGCCTCCACTAAGTGAAAAAGGTGCAACATCTCAGGACCCTAAATTGATTATAATAACTGATGATTGGGCTGTTCATGAGTATGCTTGCCAAACAGCACTAGGACAACTGCTGCAAACAAAACCCAGAATCTCCAACTATCAACTTACCTTGCCTGAAGGTTTATCCTGGTCCTCTCCATCCTCATGGATCAGATCCACCACCTGGATTTCACCTAGTCCCCAGCATTTGTCCGTCTCTTTCCCCGTTTCCTCTACACACTCAGAAGCACCCATCTGTGGTGTCTGCTGCTCTGCTGGGGCTGACAGACCAGCACGGTGGCTTGAGAGTATTCTGTAGCGTTCCTCTCTCCGAGTACTCCATTTTGTGCTGCGTAAATCACCAAGTATCCGCTGTGAGCTGGCAGCAGACGGACGCAGTGCATGCGCCGTGCGAGGCCGAGCCAAAGCCTGTCGAACCTGCGTCTGAACGGGAGCTTCCTGGTGATGGGATGACAAAGATAACAACCCACGAGGCTTTAACATAAATATGGATTTCCCTTTTAATTCCCAACTCATAGAAGCTGCCGGAACTGCACACTCATCTTACTCGCGGTTCCACTAATTTGATGCAAATATTATCGAAATCCAACAATTAAAAACCCCTCATCCAATTTTCTACAATGGGGAAACAACCAATTTGTAACAACAGACAATAAAAAAAACCACTAACAATTACCTATTTACAAAACAAACTAAAAGAACAGTAGCAATAGGACATGTGCAAAGATGCAAGATTCAGATGTTGAAAACACAATGACCAGAATTTTCCCTGCGCATAGAAATGTTTGGTGCCCTCAAAAGACAATTTGGTCTAGCACAAAAATGACAATCAACAGGACTGTGTTCATCAAATGGCAAGAAATAAAAGGAAAATCCAGAGAAATATGTAAGGTAACAAAGACTCTTTGCCTTAACTGTATGTGACTCAATTATGGTTATTTGCTTGGTCACCTCCCAAAGCATAGTTATCACCAGGAAAAACCTACTGTTAAAAAAAAATAAAAAGACATTACACGCACCTAAAAATGCAGAAAAGACAGAAAAGCCTGTTAAGGAGAGACTCATTATCCGCCTCCCAAATAGTTAACTTTGTCATCAGAGCCTAGGAGTGGTGCATTCCTCATTTTGGCTGTGGTTTTATTCATACACATTTCACTTCCTAATGACATTAAAAACTTTAAGACCAGGGGCGATTTTAGCCCATTTTTGGGGGTGCTTCAGCACCCCCAAAATGAATCAAAGCACCCCCAAAGATTTCTTACTTTTTTTTGACAATATTTGTTGTTTCTGTGACACACTATTAAAAATATAAAAAGCATACAGTACTTAATTGAGATGGAACATTTTAACAGCAAACGTTTAGATAACCCCTCCCCCCTCCCAAAATGGTTTGTTCCAGCTCGGCTCTCCCCTGCTCTGCAGCGCCGTTGCTGCCAGAGCGATAGTGGCTGAGACGCAGCGGAGCGGAAGGAGAAGTGCCTGGCTTAAAACAGGACATATTAGCTGCATTTAACCTTCAGTTACTCTTTATATAGTTAGGTAGGAGTCAGACCATGTTTCTTTTTAGCTGAAAAACATTACACCAGGTAACCTGAGGTGTTGAAAATGTCTTTTCCGACGATGTTTGCTACCCTACAATCCGTCCTGCTCTGTAGTAAAATCAGTGATATTTGACCGTCCCGTTGCTCCCATTGAAATTTATATAACCTATTTAAAATCTAAAACTTAACATTATCTAGCCTGCTGTTGTTACCACTGTCCTGTTTGAAATGCAATGAGAGAAACTGGTTATTTTGTCATATGTGCATGTGCCGATATTGAATCCAAGTTACTAACTAGCTAACTGACTGGATGCAGTACAGAGAGGCAGCCTCTCTGTACTGCATACTCACTATGAGCATAATTATGAGCATCATTCATTATTCTCCCGCAGTAATTAAGGTTAGGATATGGTTTTTTTTAAAAATTCCAATCCATTCTTCTTTTGCAGCATTTAAATAACCTTTATCAGACTTGATGGTTTTGTTACAGACTTGTCAAAAAGTGTTTTGCTTTTCTTTCACAAATGTGGGGATTAAATTGTGTTAAAATGTACAAAACAGTGATGTCATGTTTTGTGACGAGGAACCAGGCACAGAGAGACTTGATGAATTTAAGAATCTTATGATTTAATAAAGAAATTTGCAGACTTGCACAGAGAGGGTAAAATTATGATGACTGATAACAGAGATGAAGTCAGCAGACGATGAGGACAGGGAGGAACAGGGGTTTAAATGCACCAAGGAGACAGTCAGAGGGAACTCGGGACAACTGGAGACATTTAAGGATGCAGGGACTGACAGAGACAGGGAAGACGTCTCATTATGATGAGTAAAGTTTACCTTGCCTGGATGGGCAGCTCTCTGGGTGCTCAGCACCCCCAAAGCTCGGATCCTAGAATCGCCCCTGTTTAAGACTGCTTACTTCTGACACAAGACTGAGTACAAAAAACCCTTTATAAAAGCTCACCAGAATCAATATTGTGATATCAATTTTTCAGTCATTGCGCCCATCACTCACTAGGAAGCATTCTCAAAATGTACTGAAGTGGAAAAAGATGCATTAGCCATCTGTCCGTTTTACCGAATCCCACAAAGAAAACCATAGTGGTCGGTGTACACATTACACAAACAAATGCAGTGCTACAACTGTATAAAGCAGTGTTTACAGCTAATCTAATTAGCTTACGTAATGGGTCTTATTTCGTCTATTGAATTGCGCATGTAAATATTTAATTTACTTCAAACGTTAGTCATACCACAGCTTGAATTTTGATTGTCACTTCGTTTTCAAGGCCCAAATTACGTCAAAAAAAAAAAAACAAGCTAACAACAGTTTGTGGGGTAGCTAGGGCTAGCAGCTAGCATGATTGCTAACAACAATAAGCACAAAGGCGCGTTGTTCCGGACAGTAAGTGACGCTCTCAGCAGCTTCATTCAGCTCGCTATCACCCACTCAGCTCTTCTGAGTGGTTTCAACTATCATGATAACTACCACCACTATTTTTCAAAAGCTACCCCTTCCACTGACCGCTGCTCTGGCGATAGCATTGGGCCCCTCACCTGTGTTGCTACGGTCGCCACGAGTTTGAAGACAGAGTTTTCCACTTCGGCTTCGTTGGGCTCAGGTACCGTTTCGCCTGAGCTCTGGGACGTTTCGGGACGGATACGTTTGCATGCCAGCAGCAAAGCATCTGCAGGGTCGGTTCCCCTTTTTCTTTTCACTCGGAGAATCGTAGTATTTGGATCCATGTTGTCTCCGTCTCTCTTTAGTGTGTCTGGCAGTTGGAAAGAAAGGAAACGCGAGAGATCGCAATCCTTTTTTATTTCCGGTGACTACGAATGCGAAGAAACTCGTAAAACTATAATAATTTATAATAATGTAGTTTACTTGATACATTCCCTCGTATTACTATATAGTTAAATTAACTAAACTGCTGTCACGAGTTTCCAATGTATCACTGTAATCCACAATCTCAATAAAACATTAAACATTTTACTTCTTAAAACTTCAAAGTAAAAGCACTTCCTGTTAACGTTGTCCAATTAAAAGCTGACTTTGTGACTTCTGCTATTTTTTTTAGACATTACGTCATTGTGATTGCTGTGTTTTGTTTTTTCAAATACATAATTTTTTTGTTTTGTTTTTTTGTTTTTGTGATGATGGAGCTGCAAAGTTCTACAGTGTTTTATCTCCGGACAAAAGAGTCGCAAGTGGTTCTCAAACGTTTTGCCAAAGTTAAAAATGCTTTCAAACATAGTTATCAAAAATAGTCCAATCTATTGTTTAATCAGTTAATAAAATAATAATAAAATGATCAGTGTTGATATATATTTTTTAATTTTCTAAACTGTACTTATTTTATTACAAAAATTGTATTATACATAATATTACACATAATATAACATTTGATCATAACTGTTTTACAAAGACCTTTTACTAGTGAAATTTCATAATCTTGCTTATATAGCCTAATAGTGCAACAATTTTGTCCACAAAATAGACTTCAGCTGCCCAAAGTAAAACAATGGTTATGCAAAATAATATAGATTATTACTTTTCGCATTTCCTACAATGATAACAGTCATGCAGACCTTTGTCAACATGTTGCAGGCGTTTACTGTCACCAGGGGGCAGTGTCAAAAACAACCTATCCGTTATTTACTCCAGCTGTTATTGTCTGTCTCTTTATTACAACTTGAATCACCCCTACAGTGAGTCAGCCAACATAACAAGCATTTTAGTGAGTGTATACTTGATGAAACAATGCAGAAATATTAAAATACCACAGAGTACATAACTGAACTGATTAGTCTGCAGTGAAGTCACCTGCTTTATGAAGATAAATATCTACCATGTCTAGCCAATAACAGTAACAATAACTAATAACATTCTGTAGTATATAGGTTAAGTTTGTAGGACAGATACATTACCTGACCTATACCTATAATACAGTATAAAGAATATGGATGATCTTCACAGTAACTGCTTTTTTAATTAAGTTAATTGTTGAATATGCTAACAAAAATCATATTTGTATTTGATTCCAAAATAAGAAAGAAGAGAAAAAACATCAACAAATAAAATGAGTCTTCATTACCATATATGAATGTCACTGGTAAAATGTTAGAAAATGCTGTGTAAAATGCAACTAAAAACTGAATGCAACGGTTTCCAAATCTCATAAAGCCATATTTTATTCACAGTGGAACATAGATAATATAAAAATATTTAAAAGTTATTTGAATAAAAAAATGTAGTAGACGGAGAGGACTGCCTGCTGCTCTCCGCCAAAGCTAATTTAGAATGGACAGAGGCACGTTTTACAACAGCATAATAGGAATAGGAGAGTGGAGGTGTTGAACTACCCAGTCTGCAGTCCAGACCTTTCACAAATTAAAAACATTTGGCACAGCCAATCCAGCAGCTGGTCTCTGTGTCCTAAAATTCAGTTAAATTCAATTTTATTCATATAGTGCCAAATCACAAGAACAGTCACCTCAAGACACTTTATACTGTAAATGATTGCATATTTATACCTTGTATATTGCAGTGATAGAGACTGTAGCTTCCTCTCTAATAAAAGAAGAAAGGATCCTACACAATGGCAAATATGGCCCAGTCCAAACTTTTTTCAGATGTTCTCCTGGCGTCTAATTCAAGCTGGGAGTTTTCTTAGAATGGTACATTTTTATCAGATTTAAAAACTAGATATATTTTCCATGTTCTGCTGTGAATAAAATATGAGGTTTTAATTGTTTCATTTGTTTGCATTCTGATTTCAGTTACCTTTTACACACCATGTCAACATTTTTGGAATTGGGTTTGTAAGTCAGGATAATTCACTTGTCTTGGCTGTTATTTAAACTGGTGGTCAGCTTTTTCTGAGAGGTGTCCGTTGATGAGTTATTGTTCGATTGAGGCTTCCTGGTCAAAGCCAAAGACCACAGGAACATGAAGACACCTGATAAGAGAGAAAAAAAATGCAACTTTTCTCACAAATGATCAAAATCCAGTGCATACTTTATACGAGAATTAGTCACATACTAACCTTGAAAGGAGTTGAATATTGTGAATACATAGATACCAGGGAGTGAAACATATGTGATGCTGGTTAACCCCCAAGGTAACCCCAGCACAAGGCTGAGGCCCAGCACTTTAACAGAGTCCTTCCATAAATTCCAGCCTTTGTTTTTGTTTGTCTTTTTCCAGCCAGTGTTGCTTCCAAAGCCTCCACTACCCCTTCTTATCCCCCAGAGCTTAAACACAACTAGTCCCATAACACAGGCATTAAACAGCACCACCAAGGAAGGAAAGGCCACTGTAGTGATGAAACTGGTTATAAGGTGCTTCTTCGGGAACTCGCTGTTCATCCAGCATCTGCTCATTATTGAAAAATAAATATGTATTAAATAAATATAAAACATTTTGGAGGCAGCATATAAATGTCACCAATGTTAACATCAAAGTATGATTTTTTGGTCTTAAGAAATCAAATCTCATGGGTCACTGCATGCATAAAAATCCTACTGACGATACTTACATGTGTGCTGTTGTATTGGAGAGTTTGGCGTCCCGCATGTGCAGGGTGTATTTACCATAAACACCTGAAATCGCACAAATCACTGCGACTAGTGTCGGGAAGCCTAAAGAAGTAAAAATAGAATGATTTTCAAGTGAAGCATTAAATGCATATACAAAGATAAAATAAAAAAAAATGTATGTGCTACAGCTTGAAGTGCAAATGTTAGCAAACATGACTTCTCTGCAGTCTTTCTATTGAAAAAGAAGTTGCTCAACATGAAAAATGAAAGATTATCCATCCTTGAGGCTTTATTATGACACTGATTGCTGGACTTTTTTTTTTGCCATGCTCATTTTAATCACTCGACATTTGTGCACATGCTACAATTTCATATAGTATTATTGGAAACTCTCAGCAAATCATTGAAGTATTTGTAGTAAAAAAAAGTTGTAGAAAATGGAAAAAATACTGTATACATACCATACGGACAAACCAATCTCATTCAGCCATTTACCTGGATTTTAATCACCAAATTTATGATGTTTTCTCAACTTTGTAGTATCAAACAACAACAACAAACCTACACTATCCATTTCCATTTGGCCTGTTTGACAGCATCTGACAAAATTGTGTTTTAACCTTACTTTACTCACCCCATCCAACTAAGCTGAGTTTGAGAAGATATTTCCTGAACGTGATGTTAAAAACCCGGCTCAGTAGAAGGTAGAGATGGAACCCCTCCAGAGCAGTCCAGCTGAAGGTGGCCAGCAGAGACCAGTGTAAAATCAGACCCAGAACCAGACAAACTGGGCTGTCCTCATTCAGCAGCCATGATGAGAAACAGGACAGCAGGAAGCTGAGGTGGAGGCAGAGCATTGCTCCTGTTAGCTGCATGTGCAGACTGGTCGTCTTCTCAGGACGCCGACGACTAAAGAGAGAAACAGCATTACAATTCTTTAAACAATGGAAGAAATTTGGCCTTTTTTAAACCTTTCGCTTTGAACCCTCGATTTTGATAACACTAACAATAGTAACTCCACACAGAGGAAACTGAGAAGCTTGTGGTTTCCCATAATTATTGTCAGACTAAATATGCCAGATAATGTATCCTGTTCTATAAGTAACCAAGAGTACGGGAACCAAGACTGCCAAAAATGGGAAGAAGATGATGAAGCTGAAGGAAGAAAGAACTAAACCCTTTCAAAGTAATATTAGAGATAAATGAAGTAAATTTAAATAAATAAATGTAGCAATTTAGAGTATGACCCATATATTGATATTTCTTCATAATTTGCTACTATATTCATTTATTTGAAGACTATAACCCCTTTTTATTAATGTATAGGTTTTATGTAAAATAATGATTATCTTTGCATCCTAACTGCCTTTAATCCAAGGAGATAAGTGTCAGAGGATCCAGTGCTCCTTTTTCTGTTTCTTCTTCCAGCTACTTCCTTTATGGCAGTGGTTCCCAAAGTGGAGGGTGCAAAGCCATTGGCGGACGGGGGTGGGGTATGACTAAAAAAAGAAGCCTTGGACACTGCTGTGGACAGGTTTTTTGACGGAGCTCCCACACAAACACAAAGCAGAAGATGAAGCATCGCCAAATATGCTTCCGAACCAACTTCTAAGCCAAAGACTAGAAAATGCGATGAAGCATATCTTGCAATTGGCTTCACCTGTACAACAGTGGTGCCAAGTAGGGGTGGGTTTCAAAACTCGATTTTCCAATCATTTATTTAATCCTGAATCGAGCCAGAAATGCCAGGATCTCGGGTTAAAACTCACAAAACTACATCAACAACCACCAAACAGCTAAAATAGTAAATGATAGCAGGAAGAAGGATTCCACACAAAGATGTGAACACAAAGCGCGGACCCGACGCATCAGAATCTGTGAGACGTCGGCTTTCTCACCTGACGGCACGTACACGGGCACGCTGTCGGTGCTGAAAGCTGACACCTCACAGCTTCTGACGCTGCAGGTTTTGTCACTCTCTGACCTAAATTCACTGAAACAGCAGCAAAAGATCAAAATTACATTGCATGTTGTATAGAGCGCTTTGAGTGCTCCGAGAGAGTAGAAAAGCGCTATATAAGAATCAGTCCATTTACCATTTACCATTTACACTTCACATTTGATAAACATCATCATTACTTCCCTCTTACTTTCACTGTTTTGTGTCCACTACGATAAAATCACACTTCCTGCACAGCTCTCTCGCTCAGTGTATTTTCAAGAACGCTTGACCCATCTGTATTTAATCCTCAGTTACTTTGACACAAAGGTATCTGCTGTGATGCTCACACCTCTGATGAAGTCTCACAAGTGTCAGTACTGATAAATGATCAGAATTATAATATTTCTGACTGTCTGAGGCAAAATTTAATCAAATCGAATCTGAATCCAAATGATTACAAATCGTTCACGATACCCAGCTCTTGTCTTCTTCTTATAATTACTGAAATTTTGGAGATGTTAGCTCTTTATACAGTAAAGTTACAGTGGGATTCTTATAAAACAAAGGGGGCCTAGCAAAAAAAGTTTGGGAACCAGTGCTTTAGGGGAAATCGTTTTAATTTTTCACCCTATCCCTAGCATCCTCCTCTGTACCACCAACACTGCATGTGACATCCAAAAACCTCCCCCTCAGTCCTGTATAGCTACTATCTCTCCTCTGCACATTCCCAGACCATCTCAAACTTTCCACTTTAGCTTTGTTTCCAAACTGCTCAACCTGAGCTGTTCCTCTGATATGTTTTGATATTTAAAATGTTGCTCATCCTGCTTACTCCTCGTGTGATTTATGACTACCTGCCAGCTTTCAATAATCCAACATGTATTAATACTAAAATGTTAGTATATGCATGTGTAATTGTTAGTATATGCATATGTAACTGTTAGTATATGCATATGTAACTGATAGACTTCAGCTTCAGAAAAAAATTCCAATTTTGTCTGCAAACATGCAGAGGGCTTCAGGACTGTTCACACTTGACTGAGGAACAGTCAACTGTGAACAGTTTTCGACCAACGACTGTGTGGTGCCACACTTTAGGAAAGATTATGTGCAAGTGTTTGTTTCCCACCAGATGTGACACAGTACATTTAAACTGGTCTGACTGATGCAATAAACCAGTCTTTCACAACATAACTTCTGTCAGTTGTTGACCTTTAGAAGTTTTTCTATAACTAAGCCAACAATAATATATTTCTTTATCAACACATCACATCTTTAAAATGTAGTAATAGAGAAAATATCAAAATATGGCAGAAGTTAAAAGGACATTCAAGTAAAACATATGTACTCACTGTAGACAAATATAGATGATCAAGCTGATGAATGTGAAGACAACGGAGAGTGCTGATCCAATGTAAGTGATGTAGCTGAGTGTCTCCGAATGAGATTTACTCACTGATAATTGTGGGTTCTGGAACATAAAAAGACACTGTTGAAATGAAGTCTATGTTAAGATGTTTAATGGAGGCCTATCCACGGGCCTCGGTCAAATAGTTTCGGTATTATAATTTAAAATCACTCCACCTCTTCTTATAACAACTTTTCCACTTTTTTCACTCTAGTTTTGACCCATAGAAGACTGCTGCACTCCTGCTTCAAGTTCTCATATGGCATGGTGAACCGTTTTTATAGACAAAGATTTGTTCCTCAGCCCATTCAGTGACTTCCATGACAGAATCATGTAGGTTCCACCGGAAAACATGAGTATCCACTATTGATTTTCTGCCTTTTTTTGTGGACAGAAATTTATTCAAGACAAATCTGTTGGGAATTTATATAACGAGTGGTAAAATGTTATTCTAGCTGTCTTTTTATTTCTCCAGCCTTTTATAGCCCCTGTCCCAACCTTTTTGAGATTTGTTGCTGCCAACAAATTCAAATTAAGGGTATTTTTCCACATGCATTCATAAGATTTGCAAATCACTGAATTCAGTTGTTTTTTTGTTTTTTTAATTGAAGTGCTAAATTAAAACTCCTTCAATCAAATGTTATTTAAAAATTGAATGCATGGGTTAGCTAAGATCTGAAAAGCATCTCTTACTTTGTTAGACATAGGGTATCTAACCAGATTCTTACTCTGGGTGGCATTACCTTGGCCTCCAGTAACACTGTGAGGAACCTTGGAGTCATTTTTGACCAGGATATGTCCTTCAACGCACATATTAAACAAATATGTAAGACTGCTTTCTTCCATTTGCGCAACATCTCTAAAATTAGTCTCTAAAAAGTCTCAGAGTGACGCTGAAAAACTAGTTCATGCGTTTATTACTTCCAGGCTGGACTACTGCAATTCATTATTATCAGGAAGTCCTAAAAACTCCCTGAAAAGCCTTCAGCTAATCCAAAATGCTGCAGCAAGAGTACTGACAGGGACTAGAAAGAGAGAGCAGATTTCTCCTGTTTTGGCTTCCCTTCATTGGCTTCCTGTTAAATCCAGAATTGAATTCAAAATCCTGCTCCTCACATACAAGGTCTTAAATAATCAGGCCCCATCTTATCTTAACGACCTTGTAGTACCATATCACCCTATTAGAGCACTTCGCTCTCACACTGCAGGCCTACTTGTTGTTCCTCGAGTATTTAAAAGTAGAATGGGAGGCAGAGCCTTCAGTTTTCAGGCCCCTCTTCTGTGGAACCAGCTTCCAGTTTGGATTCGGGAGACAGACACTATCTCTACTTTTAAGATTAGGCTTCAAACTTTCCTTTTTGCTAAAGCATATAGTTAGGGCTGGACCAGGTGACCCTGAATCCTCCCTTAGTTATGCTGCAATAGACGTAGGCTGCCGGGGGATTCCCATGATGCATTGAGTTTTTCCTTTCCAGTCACCTTTCCCACTCACTATGCGTTAATAGACCTCGCTGTGTTGAATCATATCTGTTATTAATCTCTGGCTCTCTTCCACGGCATGTCTTTATCCTGTCTTCCTTCTCTCACCCCAACCGGTCACAGCAGATGGCCCCGCCCCTCCCTGAGCCTGGTTCAGCCAGAAGTTTCTTCCTGTTAAAAGTTTTCCTTCCCACTGTCACCAAAATGCTTGCTCATAGGGGGTCATATGATTGTTGGGTTTTACTCTACAATATAAGGCGATTGTTGTTGTGATTTGGCGCTATATAAATAAAATTGAATTGAATTGAATTTGTTAGAAACACTTCATTATATGTGGGAACTTCCAAGAGAAAATGGCTTTGTGACTAAAATTTGTTGCTTGCATTGAAGTTGAAGACATCACCCTTCAAGCTCTTTAAAGACTCAGTTCATATGCTGTTCCTAACTAAAGTTGTTATACACTGATTAGACAAGCGCAGGTTTTATCACATTCTGTAGAAAGAGGTTATCATTTTACCACAAGCACAGCGAAGAAGCTCAGATGGTTGCAGCTGCAAATAAATTCATGTCCTGTGTTACTGGTTTCACAGCCTTCAGTGCTCCAATAACCTAATAAAATAAATAAGTACAAATACATTAAGTAGATGTAAATCTTCTTTACATTTAGAAATGACTATACTGGAGGTTGACATCTGTAATAATACCTGTTCCATTTCCCATCGCTGATTCCTCCCAAAATACACAAGTCCCATTTTCCACCTGTGAAAAAAATGAATAGAAATACTATGAAAACAAGTTAGATTTTCAAAGTAAGATGCTGTTGCAACCATTTTGATGTCTTCTTACCTCTTTGTCGTGTCTGAAGATTAACTCGATGGGTTGCTGGAGGTTTTTCACTGAAAGAGTTCCTGCCTTCACCGATAGGACTGAGCCCTTAAACACAGTGCCTTCTCTGCGGTGAAACTGTATTTGCCTGCCTTTTGAACGAGGACTTAGCTGCAATGTGTGGGACACATGGACAAAGTGCTGGGATGAGACTGACTGCAAAAAACTCTCCTCTTAACATGAAGACCCACAGGCCAAATCTAGCCCTTCACTAATTTAAATTCAGCCCACATACTAACACATTTGTTAGTATGTGGTTTACACAACTACACACACCCACGCAGTAAACAGCCTAAACAGACTTAGCACTCAAAACCACCTGAAAGCTTACAAGCTAGAAAAAGCAGAATACATCAAACAGGAAAGCAGATGTAAGCAAAGATGGAAGTCTGAGGTTGTTTTTAGCAGGAGACGTTTGTATAATTATATTAAAGAACATAATTTACATTGTGATTGTGATGTTTGAATCCACACACCAGCACGACAAGATGGAGTTACAGATGGAAGTTGCCAAATTTACAAGAGACATACAGCCCAGTATGTTTCTGTTTTCTGTAACTGAGCTGTAAAGGCAAGTTTACGTGCACTAATTTGAGGGAAGAAGGGAGGCTGAAGGCTGACCTACATGCTCAAACATGTTTTTACTCGTGTTTATGAAACTTCCCACACAACTGATTTGTCATTTTCAGGAATGTGAAACAAAACTGGTGAGATTTCTGGGTATATGTACATGGAAATTTAAGATTTGATTAAATATACTACCAGACGAACATATTTGACATGATATAAAGGACAGTATTTCTCATTTCCTACTGTGGTCTTCAGTGAAACTGAACCTGCAACCCCCACAGATCAGCATTTCAGTGAATGACATTAACATTCTCTTTCTGGAGTCACTGACCTTAAAATGACTGCTGTTTATTACAGAGGCCACCACCAGGACCTCCACCTCAGGCACATTTCCTCTGCTTCTCTGGAGAGCTGATGATGGGATGTGAACCCTATGTTCATGTGTAGGACTCACATCAACCTGAAGAGTATACACAAAAATAAAATTTTAAATATTCTGTTTTTGTTATTCATTGAGTTCATTAATACAAAAATAAAGCAATTCAGATAAAATGTAATTTTTTCACTTCCAAAAAGCACTTCAGCTCCAAATGACCTCACCTCTTGAAGCGAGTCTACTTTGAGTTGTCTGATGCCTGACATGAAGCGACCTCTTGGCTTGCAGGTCATAATTTTGTCCTCATAACAACTACCAACAGAAATTTAACATAGTTCAGATATACAAATGGGCATTAGTGATATAACTGTAGACAGAGACAATAAACTAATAGAAATAATTAATAAATAAGAAAAAACAATTATTTCACAGTCTGCTATGGTGTGATTTGAGTTTATTGATTTCATGTGTTCACAGTTATACTTTATAAAACTAAAAATTAAGCTGCAAGATCTTGAGTTGAACCAAAGTCCATATGTTCTGCATTGCTCAGTATTCTTAATTAATCCACACTGTAGCCCAAAAGTATATTTTGGCCAAAAAAAGAAAAGTGCAAAATAATAATAAAATAAAATAAAATAAAATAAAATAAAATAAAATAAACCAATATGTCAATTTTTATTCAGGGAAAACCCTGATTATAATTATATTTACTTGCTTTAAAAAGTATCATTTATTTTGGGGCAACACGTTCTCACTCCCAAAGCGTAACATTTTACGCTAGGTGACAAATCGTCAACATATTACGTTTTCGGCTACCCACCACGTTCCTAAATGACGACCTCGGAAAAATGAGGAAAAATGAGAACCGTATAGACTCAATCTACACATGTTCGCTCTTTTTCTTCAAATCGCTTAGAAACACGCTATTTAACATAATTCAAGTCTTGGTTAAGGTCAGGAAAAAGGTTATGGTTAGGGCTAGGGATAAGGTTAGGTTTAGGGCTGGAATACAGGGCTGGAACGTCTATTACCGCGGGAGCATCATTGCACTGGATTTCAGGCATAACCCGCCGCGTACCATAAGAACGCCGAAGGTCTCCTTTCGCGTTCCTCAGGAACGCCGCGGGACGTGACAAAACGTCGGCGTGTTACGCCTCGGGAGTGAGAACGGGCTCTTTGGGGAGTGCAACCAACACCCTTTCCAGTTAGACACATTATAGCACTGATCTTTGAAAACCCCTGACAGTAATTTAAAAATAATGTCCAATGCTTCCAGAGTGTCAAATGCATCTCAAAATGTGACAAAGTGTCCTTTCATGTCATAAATATTTATTTATACACAGACACTTTGCCAGGAGCCCTCAGTGTCACATTTGATGATTGAGATTACAGTATACATTAAAAAGATTATACACTAAGTATGTTTTTATGATGAAACCATGTTAAAACACTGAAAAGCAGCCTATGTAGAGATAAAAACATTTTAACAGGCAGAAACTTCTGTTATATGGAGTGAATGCATAAACAGTGATCATATCTCTCCTTCAGGTTGTATCAATTATGTTAAACTAGCATTTATCAACAGCAAGTTTATTTATTCATGAGAAAGATGGTATAACCTTTCAAAAGCAGGAATGTGAGATGTACAGAATAAAATGAATTACCGTGTCCATGCAGAGGGCCTTTTTATGCACTCCTGGAGAACATTTTCACAGTAGTCTGCCATAGTGATACACACCAGAAGTGAAGGGATCAAAATTACATCATTAATACATTTAAACAAGACTGAAAGGTGATAAAACATCAAAGTGACATTTAACTCCAGAGGCAAGTGAGAAGCAGCTGTTTGATCAACACTCTAGGAACAGCGTTCCTGCTACCTGATAGCTGAGATGCTAGTCAGTGATTTTACTTTTCTTGTGGTTTGAGAAAATCCACAACCTTGAGATACTAACAGTCAGATTGGTATTTCCCTCACAAGCACACAACTTTAAACATCATAGGAATGACATGGTAAATTTACTCACCCACAGCTTGGGACATAGAAAAACAGAAGATTGTAAGTAGAAAAAATGTAATCCACATCGTGGCTCACTCAGCCACAAACACAGGTATGCTCTACGAGGTCCACAGGGTGTTGCTCTGCTTGGCTGAGGCTTGCTGAGACAAAGTGGGAGTTTCACATCTGTATATATCACATGTTCTTGGCAGGGATGACCCCTGATTGGACGAGGTGATTCATGTTTTTTCCAGAGGTATCACAAAGTTCAAGTAGTGAGTTGTTGCTCTGAGTTATGATAGAAATATTTACACAGACAGTATATAACCACACCGTACACACAGGCAGTGAATCAGTTTGAGAGTTGTCTGCTGGAGACCCTGCTGCTATGGTTACATGAAGGAAAATTATCAGTTGTTTTATCAAGGCTTTATCATTTGAATTAATGGTATGACTTAATCCTTTCTATGCTGTGCTTCTTGGTTGACAGAGAGAGCCAGAGAAAGATAAAGAAATATTCATAAACACAAGATAACTTGATGAGATCATAACTTGGGCAAAGAACTTCAATAAATTAATGTTAAAACAAGTCTGACAGAAATCATAAAATCCACCCTAAAGAAAAAAAAGAGTTAGGAAATAAGTTTAAAAAAATAAAAGACATTTCCAAAGTAAACAAATCCAACACAGAGTACTGTTGCACCCTGTTTCAAACCATGCTGATAGTTACAGCCATCAGTACCTGTCAGGGTTCCTGGGTCGTTGACCCAGTGCTTTCAGTTTTGTTCATGTTCAGTTTATTTTGCCACTTCCATGTTCTCACTTCCTGCTTTTCCTGTGTCAGCTCGTCTCGTGTCATTAGCCAGATTATGTTCAGCTGTGTACTCACCGGTCTCTCATTATCATCCTCATCAGTCTGTGTATTTAAGTCTTCTGTTTCTACTCGTTCACTGTCGTGTCATTAATGTTGATGTTCGTGTGATGTTGTCCTTCCCGTGTGTTCTCTCAGTTCAGTCAGCCATTCAGTGATCCAGCCAGTCAGTGTCCATTCACCCTCTGTTCATCCACTCCTTATAATAAACCTTCACCAGTCTTCACCTACCTGTGAGTCCTGTGTTTGGGTTCCTTCTTCCTCGCCTCCACACAACGCCTGACAGTACCATTACAAAAGCCTCAGTTAAATAAGGTTTCATTACTGAGTGATAGAAACCATTTAAAATTAATCTATTATGCTTATTTCCAGCTTATTTCTGCTACTCCTTCACTATATTTTGTATGTAAATATTGTATTTTGTACTTCATGTCTTTATAATATATCTACGGGTTTATTTTGATGCTGCCTTCCTGAGTTCCTGAAGGCTCTGGATGTTGTAGGGCTGTTCTGGTAAACCCATCTCTGCAACGTTCAGTGGAGATCTCAGGGGGGTGGTGGTTCCCCTGTTAAAGAAGAGGTCCAACAATAGGGGATCACACTTTTCAGCCACCTTAGGAAAGTGTATGCCAGGGTACAGGAGAGTCTGCCAGTTAGTCAAACCTTGGATTCTGGAGGAATGATGACTTTTTGTTCTGACGGTGGAACACTAGACCAGCAGTCCCCAACCCCCGGGCCTCAGACTGGTACCGGTCCGTGAGTCGTTTGGTACCGGGCCGCGAGAGTTGAGGCTCAGGTGTGAAATGTATAGTTTTCAGGGTTTTTATCGGTTTTCAGCGTTATTTTGTTATCGTTTTTATCGTTAACTCAGTTTTCCTGGGTCTTTTCAGGTGTGTTATGAATAAATCTTCTTTTTTTCGGTACCGGTACTGGTTTTATTTTGTTGTATTTATCCGCGACACCTTAAAGGCCGGTCCATGAAAATAATGTTGGGCATAAACCGGTCCGTGGCGCAAAAAAGGTTGGGGACCGCTGCACTAAACCACATCTTAAACCTCTCAAGGATATTCAAAGGTGGGTAGGAGTTTGCTTTTGACAGGGTCCCTCAGGATATCCTGTTGAGGGTGCTTTGGGAGAATGGGGTGCCTGGCTCATTTTTACAGACCATTCAGTCCCTGTACAAATAAAGCCAGAGCTCGGTTCGTATCACTGGTAGTAAGTTGTACTTGTTTCCGGTTGGTGTTGGACAGAATATCTAAGCATGGCAAGGTGGTGGAGGGTCTTTGTTTGGGTTTTTTTGAGATGGTGTGTTCATCATGCGCTAACCTTCTGCTTCGACTGGAGCAGTTTGTGGCTGAGTGTGAAGCAGCAGGAATGAGAACCAGCACTTCCCATTCCAAGACCAGGATCCTACCGGGAGGAGGCCCCAGGGCAGACCCTGGACTCACTAGAGATTGTATCTCTCAGCTGGCCTGGGAACGTGAGTTGGAGGAGTTAGGTGGGGTGTGGGAAGTCTAGGCTTCTCTGCTCAGATTGTTACCCCTGGGCCCAAGCTTGGATGCGAGGCAGGAAAATGGATGGATGAATGGATATTTTTTTTATATTTGTATTTACTTATTACTTACTATTTTAATTATTATTACACATTTAAAAAGTTTTAAAAAAATAGAGTTACTTTTTAAAATATTTTATTCTCATAGATAAATCCACACAGCAGTCAATGCTGATCCATCCATCTTCATCCGCTTTATCCGAGGCCGGGTCGCGGGGGCAGCAGCCTAAGCAGAGAGGCCCAGACCTCCCTCTCCCCAGCCACCTCCTCCAGCTTATCCGGGGAAACACCAAGGCGTTCCCAGGCCAGCCGAGAGATATAATCTCTCCAGCGTGTCCTGGGTCTGCCCCGGGGCCTCCTCCCGGTGGGACATGCCCAGAACACCTCACCTAGGAGGCGCCCAGGAGGCATCCTTGTCAGATGCCTGAACCACCTCAGCTGGCTCCTTTCGATGTGGAGCAGCAGCGGCTCTACTCTGAGCCCCTCCCGGATGGCCGAATTCTCACCCTATCTCTAAGGGAGAGGCCAGCCACCCTTCGGAGGAAGCTCATTTCTGCCGCTTGTATCCGCGATCTCGTTCTTTCGGTCACTACCCACAGCTCGTGGCCATAGGTGAGGGTAGGGACGTAGATCGACCGGTAAATTGAGAGCTTCGCTTTTACACTCAGCTCCCTCTTCACCACGACGGACCGGTGCAGCGTCCGCATTACTGCAGCTGCAGCCCCAATCCGTCTGTCGATCTCCGGCTCCCTTCTCCCATCACTCGCGAACAAGACCCCGAGATACTTGAACTCCCCCACTTGGGGCAGGAACTCATCCCCGACCCGGAGTGGGCACTCCACCCTTTTCCGGCTGAGAAACATGGCCTCAGATTTGGAGGTGCTGATCCTCATTCCCGCTGCTTCACACTCGGCTGCGAACCACTCCAGTGCGAGCTGGAGGCCCTCACCCGATGAAGCCAACAGAACCACATCATCCGCAAAAAGCAGAGATGAGATTCTGAGGCCACCAAAGTGAAAGCCCTCCGCCACTTGGCTGCGCCTAGAAATCCTGTCCATAAAAATTATGAACAGAACCGGTGACAAAGGGCAGCCCTGGCACAGCAGTATATTAGTAATTAGAACACTCTCCAGCTACAACATTAAAATAATTATATTAATTATAAAGCTACCATGCCACTATATGACTATACTACACCCCAAAATTTCCTAGATGTTCAAAGTTGAAATTTTATTTGGCTGCACCAAAAAGAACAGTGAAAGTACACACATCAGGAACAAGAGGAGAAAAAAAATCTACTTGAACTGGGCTCCTAACTGGGAGCCAGTTTGAGGACAGTAAAGAAAACAAAAAAGCACATGAATATTCACATCTTACTCTGAATGGGGACAAAGTGAGAGGTCAAGCTGTAAAATTTGAAGCCAAAATTACACCATGTAAAAGGACGTGACATGCAAAGGGAGGAGGGTATGGGGTAAGGAATGATCCGGTGTAGACAGCATGTTGTCCTGCAGCCTTTTCCAGTGCTGGACTGGACCGTCTGCATCAGGTGGGTAGCAAGCATGAGAGGCTTTGGAATGGGGGAGTCGGGCTAATGTCCCTCACTGGTCATCAGGTATATCAATTCCCCGTTGCAGAGCCATGAGCTTCTACAAGATCTCATCCATATTGCGTTCAGTAAACACAGTCCGAGTGCTCATGGCTTGCCCATCGCATTCATGTCAGCCAGCCTCGTGGGGTTTTGAACAGCTGTAAGCGCGAGTTGTTTGACAGATGTGATGGGACTTCCCATGATGCACAAAAGAATTCTTCTCTGTTAAACTCTTTTCACTCTTGATGTGTTTTACGGCACTACTGCATGCCACAACATGTTGCCTTCTTCTCATAGTTTGTGCCCTCCTTATCTCTGTGTGCTCTTCTTATTTATCTTCTATTTCCCCTCACCTGGAACCACAAAAGCAGATGGCTTCTGTTGAAGATCTGTTCCTGTCTGTTTCCTTTATGGCCAAGTGCTGCTTATAAAGGATCACCATATGGTGGTGGTTTTCCTTCCTGGGGTATTTGACTTAGTCTTAAGGTGCCTTGAGACTAATGTTCTTATGAACTGGATGTATAACTACAGCTTAATTGAATTAAATGCTATTCTGGTTGCATGTGTAGTGGAGGATCTGTCACATTATGTGCTGTTGTAAATCAACCAGCCTATGAGTAAAACCATAGGCTCGTGAAATTATTGTGCACAAGGGGTCACTCTAGAGCGACTCTAGTTGAGTTTCGTAGTTCAATACTCAGTTTCAATTCCTGTCAGATAACATCAGATGATGTCTGCAGCCCCATTTCACCGAAAAGTCAGTTCAGTCCAAAGCAATAAAAGTATTTTTTCAAGTTAAACACTCCATCAGTAACAGTACTGTTACGTCTCCTCGAGGGCAGGAGGGGATAACACAACAACTCCGGAAACTCGGTACAGGTGTTATGAAAAAGGTTTAATGGCAGCGCTCTCACAAAATAAATAACCCAAATTCAAACAACAAATGTGGGGGAGAAAGGGACAGTTAGGTTGTGCCAAAAAAACCCCACCAAAAAGACAAATCCAAAACTTAGCTGAGCTATTATCCTAGAAAAGCAAAAACAAGAGGGAAAGACCCTAAACCTCAACTCAAAACAAGCTCAAAATTACATGGGTGGCACCAACCTACTTACCTAGTGTTTCTAACAAAAAGATTCTACGTGAGTAAGTGTATGGGGTCCCCAAAATTACCTAGTCCACTTTACTCCCACCACAATTATCAAACAAAAGAAGGACAACAGAGAAACTTCACACATGTCCCAAACAATTCAAAGGAGGGAAGAGAGCCACGCCCAGCCACAGGTGAGTCTCCTTATCAAGGTGTGCACTCCTGGATTGTCCAATCAGGGTCTCCCTCCTCTAATTAGTTGGACGGCCCCAGATTGACATCAGCCTGCGACCTAAGGGAACGGCAAACAAAAGGAGAGGGAAAGAAAACATGCAGCCTGCAGACACGTAACAACTAACCATGATAATCAAGATGGCTTCCACTGAGCTATGTTGCAACATTCATGCTTCACAATCATCTGTACAGTAGCAAAAAGTCATAGCGTGTCTGCATAGCCTCCTCAATTATAGGTGACTAATACACATTGAGTCAGCTGCTGAGAGGGTATGTGGGCTCTGTGATAGGCTGGCTTGTGTTTCAGGATGTACTGTTGATTAAAACAGAAAGACTGACAGCAATCTTTGTACCTAAACCACTAAAGCAAAAGGTTAGGTGCGATTTTAGCTCAAGAAACTAACATGAAACTTTAAACCTTATGATAGTTTCCAGAAATTATCATTTAGACCATTTAAGTGTGTAGAACTGATGCTGTGCATTACAATATTTTAATCATAGTTTTCCTACTTGACTCATACGTGAGAAAGCCAGATGAAAATATCTGAAAGTGTATAGTTCACTGAGAGACTGACCTGCAGTGAAACCAAAAGTTTCCATTTACAGTAACTTACCTAAGTCATAATACATGAATTTTCTTTTATGAATCAGTAAATTGTTGAGAATCTTTGCCTTCTCTACTAAAAATAATACAACCATAAGAATCATAGCTGCATTTTTTCAAATGCATATAAAAGAAGAAACAAAACAGCAACAAAACCCCCCAAACTCATTCAACAGTCAAGACCTAATATACATCATAGATAATACATCTTGGCTGTTATTGGCTATTGGCTGCTGCAACTGGTGTTCATCATTTTTTGAAGAGTCTCTGACTAATGAAACATAGCCCGATCAAGACTTCCGGGCCAAACCCACAGACCAAAGAAATATAAATAGACCTGAGAAGAGAAGAAAAATGAGTGTTAATTCTTCATGCATATGATCAAAGTCCAGTGCATATTTGATATAAGAATCATTCACATACTAACCTTGAAGGGAGTTCAAAATGGTGAATATGTAGATCCCAGCGAGTGAAACGTACGTAGTGCTGGCTAACCCCCAAGGTAACCCCAGCACAAAGCTGAGGCCCAGCACCGTGACACAGTCCCTCCATAACCTCTTCTTTCTCTCTTTGTTTGTCTCCTTCCAGTCACTGCTGCTTCCAAAGCTCATCTTCTTATCATCACTTCTTAATTTCCGCATCTTACACACAACCAGCCCCAGCATGCAGGCGTTGAACAGGACCACCAACAAAGGAAAGGCCACGGTAGTGATGTAGCTGACTAGAGGACGATTTGATTGGAAGTCGCTGCTAATCCAGCACCTGCCCATTATAAAAGATAAAATAATAAAATACAATGAGCTCCTTTAACATAACAGCATGTATCTGTGCATAGTCAAACTACCATGCTAATTACATATTTAAAATCAAAACCACTGAGTTTCTTACATTTGTGCTGTTGAATTGCCATTTTTGGTTTCCCTTAGTTGTAGAGTGTACTTGCCATAAACACCTGAAATCCCACAAATTGTTGCGACCAATGTGGGAAAACCTGGACAAGGGAATGATAAATTACCTTTAATTGAATTATTAGATGCAAAGACCAAGATAAGATCAAATGTAATTTTTTTTAAAATTTGCAATATCCATTGCAGTTTCTCAAACATAAAATAAAAGATATACGGAGAATGTTAGATTATCACCAAGTTCCAGCTTTCAGTGTAAGAACCTTGCCAGTGTCTGTGTGTGTACGTGTAAAACGCAAACACTGGAATGTGGCTTCTCTTAATTTAATTTATTCAAAAAGAAATGGCTCTACATGAAAAAAAAAATACAAACAAACAAAAAACAATAATATGAGTCTACACAAATCACCAACCTTGAGAAATTTTGAGATTGAGCCCCATCTACATATTCCTCTTATCTCTAAACTGCCAGACTTTGTCAGTTTGTTCAGTTGACTAGAAGCTGAACTGAGAGAGGAAGTGATTTGCAACACAATGGCAACCACAGACTGAAAAAAGTCAATAACATTCAGCAGCTTTAGTAGATATAACTTTTTCTCAATTTAAAGGTGACCAATTCAAACAACAGCCAAAGAGAGCTCAGGACACTCTTGTTTCTGAATTTTTCTTTGTATAATTCTACTTGTTTTTAAGGTTATTTGTCAGTTTTTTGGTTTCTTAGTGTTCTTTATTGTCAGGTCTCAACTGTTATGAGTTTCACCCCCAACTTGTGCTCAGTATTTCCGTTTAGGTAGTTTCTCATTTCTGATAGAAGGATAACGACAGAAGTTAGATTAGATTCAGCTGTCTTGTTACTCTCCTGTTTTTAAATCATTAATTACCTTGCCTATATTAATTGCCCTCAGTCTTGTCTTGGAACTATTGCTTCATTAGTGTTTTTCTTTTTTTGCCATATTTGGCAGAAAGAAAACTTCACTAACCCCATCCAACCAGGCAGAGTTTGAGCAGGTATCTCCTGATATAGATGTTAAAGACCCGAATGAGCAAAAGGTAGATTTGAAACCCCTCCAGAGCACTCCAGGTCAAGGTGGCCAGCAGAGACCAATGTAGAAAGAGACCAAGAACCAGGCAAATTGAGCTGTCCTCATTTTTCCTCAGCCATTCCCAGAAACTGCACAGCAGGAAGCTGAGGTGGAGGCAGAACATCGCCCCTGTAAGTTGCATGTGCAGACCTATGGCCTTCTCAGGACACCGCCGACTACAAGAGAAACAGGATTATTTATTTATCACCAGTTTTGCAGACAGTAGACATTATCTGGCATTTTTAGATGTTTAATTTTAAAATCAGTTTCAATATCGGTTTATACTTTCCATGCTTTTCCATACTTTACACCAATAGAGATTATAAGCTTGTTGTTTGCTTAGAATGGCTATAAGACTAAATATACAAGATAAAATGTCTTGTCTATGTGTAAGCGAGGCTCGTGGTCCTGTGGATTAAACAATAAAAGACAAAAAACTGAAGCTGGCAGCAGTGATGATAGGGTCTTCACACTTTGTCAAAGTGTGCTACAGCTGAGGCCAACTGTTGCTGTCAAGCTATTTCCTGTTGTCACATGAATACCTTACACATTTCTTCATGGTAGTTGCATGAAGGAGTTGCTTGTCCTGTGTAGAACCCACAATGAAAATTTCCTGTACATCTCATGAACATTGAATGATGAATTTCTTGTTTCTATGCCTATGCAGTAGTTCGTTCATCTGTGACCAACAGACATCCAGACGTCTCCACACTTGGACTCTTATCAAACGTGAAGTTTGGAGCAGATTGGGTAACCATGTCATTTTGGCACCGTCACGTGCAAGAGCCATTAAATATAAACATTTTCCCAACAACTGACAGGATTCACAATGTTTCCAAGCTTTCCAACCCCGTAAAATATTTTAAGGTAAATTGAGATGTGGCCAAAGTTCAATGTAAATTTACAATTTTCAGGCGAAAGTATCACCTATAGCTATAGCTGCTGCGCAATACTGACATATAGGTGTGTTGAAACTAGACTGGGCCTGAAGTGGTTTACTATCAGCAGGGTGCAGTGTCACAGACAACAAGTCAAACTATAGAAGAGAGAACAATAATTTATTTATAAGGAACTAAAACCTACTCTCTGCAAATGGCAAAAACCCAGGCATTTATTTAGGTTTATAAACTAACTAGGTTTTGTAAAAAAGCATTCATGCAGGGAAGTTGAAACATTATTTTTAAAAAGTTTCAAAAATTGGAGCAACAACTGAGGTCCTACGAAGCAACATGTGGTGAGAGGCGCTGTAACCTAGTAACATAACATAGTAGTCTTCTTAGAAACAGGCAAGCCATCTACTTAGCCACCAAACACTGCGGTAGGCTTCCTGGCTATTTGTGTGACCTGGGTTTTGCCACTCAGAATGAAATGCTTGATGCGAAATATTTCACATTGAATGTAATCTTAAATGTGTGGGACAAGTTAGCTTTGTGATGCTTAATAACTAATGTCTAATCTTTCACAACATAGTAAAAAACAAAACAAAATTATATTTTCTATGAAATGAGATGGCAGTAATTCACTTTGCATGAACACATTACTTTAGGTCCTTGATGAAAGGATGAAAAAAAGGTCTCGTCTGCTAAACTAAAGAGATATTCTACAATATTTAAATATGACACATCACGGGACATGAGGACACTCACTGTAACCAAATGAAGACAATCAGGCTGATGAATGTGAAGACGACTGAAAGTGCTGATCCAATGTAGGTAATGTAGCTTAGCTTCTCTGCATCCAAGTTTGTGACTGATATCTCAGGGTTCTGAAACGTAAGACAATAGGTACGTATGTAAAAATACGTAAGTACCAGTGTGACCAAGAAGCCGGTGTAGACATGCTAAACACTGCAGTTCCTCCAAAAGCAAGTTAATTACTAAGGTTAAAATTGCCATAATGATATTAACAATCAAGTTTACAGCTTAGTACAAAAATAGTTTTGAGGTTCTATAGATAATTTCATCCTATTTATTACAACTGTAATAGAGTTATAATTGAGAGGCTCAAAGTAAGGCATGCACCATCTTTGAGTAACATGTTTGCTAGCATAAACAGCTCTGGCTAAATACTGTCAGCTAACCTTTAGATTAGTGATATTATTTAACAAATACTATGTGGTGTGACACAACCCAGCCAAACAATTTGTACTTCAGTTTTAGTGAGAGAATACAAGTATTCCAGTATTTTATTGTTGTTTCGTAAGTCATCAAAAGCAGATATCTGTGTCTGTACAATGTACCAATACAGATTATTGATGAAGATTCCTAACATCCGCTGAGGCTTCTAAATGCTGATTCCAAAACTAACGAGTGACATATCAGGTTACGTCCTGCTTTTATACAGTCTATATGTAATGCACTAGTTAGCTCATGCTGGCATTAAAAAATCTATTCCTCTCATTTATTCTGGTATATTTAATTCTACAAAATATGTCACCCTTCAAATGCTATACACATGGCATTTTGTCTCCTAATTCAGCGGTCCCCAACCCCCGGGCCTCGGACCAGTACCGGTCCGTGAGTCGTTTGGTACCGGGCCGCGAGAGTTGAGGCTCAGGTGTGAAATGCATGGTTTTCAGGGTTTTTATCGGTTGTCAGCGTTATTTTGTTATCGTTTTTATCGTTAACTCGGTTTTCCTTGGTGTTTTCACGTGTGTTATGAATAAATCTTCTTTTTTTCGGTACCGGTACTAGTTTTATTTTGTTGTATTCATCTGCGACACCTTAAAGGCCGGTCCGTGAAAATATTGTCCGGCATAAACTGGTCCGTGGCACAAAAAAAGTTGGGGACCGCTGTCCTAATTGATATGCTGTGCCGAGTTACAGCTGCTAAACAATAATAAGACAAAATATATTTTTATGACCAACTTTGATCATTTTCTGTTAAATTATATTACCACAAGAACAGCAAAGAAGCTGAGATGGTCGCAGCTGCAAATAAATTCATCTTCAGTTTTATTGGTCTTGCAGCCTTTAACACTCCAGTAACCTACACAGGAAAAAAAAATCAGAGCAAGTAAGTGTGCATCGCCTTTTTACTTAGAAATAAAAATACCAAACAATGACATCGAAAACAGCACCTGTTCCATTGTCTGATTCCTGCCAAAATACACAAGTCCCATCTGTAATCTGTGAAGACTAAATCAAAATAAGAGGGAAACAGGTTATTCCATTTTCTAAATATGATGTTAGCCCAACTATGTTTGTATTTTTACCTTTTTGTTGTGTTTGAAGAATAACATGATGGGTTGTAAGAGATTTCTGATGATTTCACCATTTTCCGCCATGTTAACTGCCTTCACCGCGAGGACTAATCCTCCGAGCACAGTGCCTTCTCTGCGGTGGAATTGGAATCTACTTTTCTGAGGAGGACTCAGCTGCAATGAGGCAGACACATGACAATAATGTCAGTGTTGAAAATGGGATTTTTGTTGTGTGTGGGACTGTAGGCTGTAGGTTTATATTGTGAGATGGTAATTATGAAAGAGTGAATTTTGGGCCATTTTACAGAGAAAGGCAAAAGTAATGTAAGGAGTAGTATAACGAATTATGTTGCCCTAGATGTAACTAAGTAGTGTACTGCGTTACTTTGAAGAAAAGTATCCCGTGCAATGTGTAATACATTACTTTTTAAAAGACCCCAATTCTGATAACAACAAAGAGGGGAAATAGCTCACAGCATGCAATTCATTTGCATGAATGTTATATCTTTGACATGCTGCTGGTGGTGGTGGTGGTGACTCTCAAAGCAAAGCCCACGAGAACCTAATGAGCATCGATAAGCAATCGAGTGGGTAAAAATTATTGATAATGGAATCAGCATTGCTAAATTCTTATCAGTTCCCATTCCTACTGATATGTGGGAAAATAATAAAGCCCTCTGAAAAGTGAGGACTCTTAAAGAGAATGCAACAAGGATGGTAAATGGCCTGTATTTATATAGCGCTTTACTAGTCCCTAAGGACCCCAAAGCGCTTTACATATCCAGTCATCCACCTATTCACACACTGGTGATGGCAAGCTACATTGTAGCCACAGCTGCCCTGGGGCGCACTGACAGAGGCGAGGCTGCCGGACACTGGCGCCACCGGGCCCTCTGACCCCCACCAGTAGGCAACGGGTGAAGTGTCTTGCCCAAGGACACAACAACTGAGACTGTCCAAGCCGGTGCTCGAACCGGCAACCTTCAGATTACAAGGCGAACTCCCAACTCTTGAGCCACGAGCGCCCGATCGCCTCGAGGATGCCATGGAAAGATGATTCGTTTTGCAGGGCAGTGTCCTGTTGAGAATCCAAATCCTACAACTTTAGCGCCCTAGCTTGCAAAGCCATAATGGGCTTTTGGATGTCGTCATTTTGCCCCTGCTCAGGCTTTTCAAAAGCTGCAATCCTCCATCTGAACTTTCACCTTCGTGTCTCTAACGTCTGGCTTTCTTCAACATCACCTTCGGACAGCTATAAATACACTTCTACAGCTCTGAGTAAAATCCTTTCTGCCTCGCTCGGCCATCATATCATTCTGCAATCAAACAAGACCTGATCTCCACTTCAAGGGACAGAGGATATAAAGTAAATAAACAAAATTTTTGGGAAAAAAAAGTTGATGCAAAATGTTTCTATGAAAAACAATACTTAAATTATGTATTCTTACGGTATGATGGGACTAAGGTTCTCTCTTAAGGTTCTACTTACCTTAAAATAAGTGCTGTTGATAACAGAAGCCATCACTGTGGTGGCAGCTCCTTTGAAAGCTGAGGATGGGATGTGAATTCTGTGGAGAGATGTAGGGTTCATATCACCCTGAAAAGCACAAACAAAAGCATGAAAAAAGATCTGAATGCATACATCCTCTACAGTATATCAATACAAATATATATAACACAGGTTATAATTTCTAAAAGTTACCTTTGCTTGCACCTTGTTCCTTGTCTCAAGTATTTATAGATCTTTCAGGAAAAGATATTATAAAAACAACAAACTCACCCCCCAAAAATGTGCTCACCTCTAGTGATGAGTTCACGGTTTGACGACTGAATATACGTCTTTTGAGTTCACAGGCTGCAGTTTTTTCCTCATAACACCTGCAAAGATATATTCACTATATAAGTATTCACTGATCAGAAACAAATGGCACAACTAAATCTATGAATATATACTGAAGGTGACGTTTCCATTACAATAATCAGATATGTTACCTGCAAATATTGATAAACACTACCAGTCAAAAGTTGGGACACACCTTCACATTTAATGGTTTGTTTTAATTTTTACGACTATTTATGTTGCAGATTCTCACTGAAGGCATCAAAACTATAAATGAGCACACATGGAATTATGCAGAAAACAAAAAAGTGTGAAAAAAGTCAATACATGTTTTATATTTTACATTCTTAAAAATAGCCACGCTTTGCTTTGATTACTGCTTTGCACACTCTTGCCATTCTCTCACTGAGCTTCATGAGGTCGTCACCTGAAATGGTTTTCCAACAGACTTGAAAGAGTTCCCAGAGATGCTGAGCACTTGTTGGCCCTTTTGCTTTACCTCTGCGGTCCATCTCATCCTAAAACATCTCGACTGGGTTTAGATCAGGTGACTGTGGAGGCCAGGTCAACTGGCGCAGCACTCCATCACTTTCATTCTTGGTCAGCCTGGAGGTGTGTTTGGGGTCATTGTCGAGTTGAAAAATAAATGATGGTCCAACTGCAGGATTCAGTGTTCCTTCAGTTTTGAATAAATCCCCAACTGTGTCACCAGCAAAGCACCACCAAACCATTACATCTCTTCTTCCATGCGTCATGGTGAGAACCATGCATGCAAATACCATCTGTTCATCTTTTCTGCATCGCACAAAGTCACAACGGGTGGAACCAAAGATCTCAAATTTGGACTCATCAGACCAAAGCACAGATTTCCTCTGGTCTACTGTCCATTCCTTGCATTTCTTGGCCCAAACAAATCTCTTCTGCTTGTTGCTTTTCCTTAGTCGTGGTTTCCTCTGAACAGTTGATGCAGAGATGTGTCTGCTACTGGAACTCTGTGTGGCATTTATCTGGGCTCTAATCAGAGGTGCTGTTAATTTCTGAGGTTGGTGATTGGATGAATTTATCCTCAGCAGCAGAGGTAACTATTGGTCTTCGTTACCTGTGGCAGTCCTCAATTTTATGGCAGCACTCCATGGTTTTCACGACTGCACTTGGACACATTCAGTTTCAGCAATTTCCCGGACTGACTGACCTTCAGTTCTTAAAGCAATGATGGACTGCTGTTTCTCTTAGCTGTTTGTTTCTTGCCATCATATGAATTCTAACATATGTTGTGAAACAGGGTGTCAGTTGTGTACCAACCTGACTTCTGCATAACACAACTGATGGTCCCATCCCAACTAAGAAGGCAAGAAATTCCACAAATGAACCCTGACAAAGCACACCTGTGAAGTGAAAACCATTTCAGGCGACTACATCATTAAGATCATTAACAGAAGGCCAAGCGTTTGCAGCGCTGTCAACAAAGCAAAGGGTGGCTACTTTGAGGAATTTAAAATATAAGACATATTTAGAGTCATTTTGTCATTTTGTTCTTTGCTGCATACTTCCATATATCTTGCTTTATATATTTCAATTCAATTCAATTCAATAAACTTTATTGATCCCGAAGGTTGGCCCTCAAGGAAATTGGGTATTTGATATCTTCAGTATGTATCTACAATGTAAAAAGTAGTAAACAGACTGGTAGTGTATATATGATAAACATAAACATGGATCTACTAAGTTGATCGAACACATTGTTTAATGGAACATGTTCCGAATTCCAACAGTTCAAGAAAAAAAACCCCCATGAAGTTCTCTAAAAGCACACAAACCCCATTTTCCTGCATGACAGTCTGGTGATTTAAGTCGTGCACTGACACCAAATGACACGGTCAGCTTTTAGTAAAAGTCAGTGTCATGGGCTGTGTGTGGCAGGCAGATTTGGGGACCCAATATGCAGACTCACAGAGGCGGAAGTAACCTCAAACTTAGCTTTATTGCTGGACAAACAGTGGGTTGATGACCCAGGTACCCTAACAGGCAGTTGGATAGCATCATTTATGACTCTAAAATATAGATTTGAAATTGGCATTTTTGTCTGAAAATGCTCCGCGTTCACACTAGCGTTTTCAGTCGTTTTCACAGAGTTGCGCGTCCACATTGTAACGGCCGAAAACGCTTACGTTCCAGTACTGAGCATGCGTGAAACAAGAAGATTCGACCTGCCTCACTTCTGTGAGGCAGGTTCAGGCTTTAGTTTCAGGCTCATTGAAAAATGTTGAGGAAAAGCACCGAGTTTTTTAAATGGACTAACAATGAGGTGGAGTTGTTGCTGCAAGTAACACAAAAGTACAAAGATGCAAAAGCGAGTGAGAATTAAATAATTTAAAGAGAAGCTCTCTGGAGCATGTACAAACTGATATTAATCTTTAATAAGGCTGTCAAAATTGAGAGCAAACGAAACTACTGCTCTATAATGCCCTCCGCTATCTTAGTTTAATTGGTCACATGACTGCATCATATGACTAACATGTGTCATTGTTTAGAAAGTCTGCGTTTTTGCTGTCCACACTGCGCCGTGAAAGCACCGTTTTCAAATATATGCGTTTTCAAGAACTTTTTGAAAACGCTGCGTTTTCCATCAGCGAAAACGCCGTCTCAGTGTGAACGGGAGGCCAAAACAGAGAGAAAACGATGCATTTTCAAACGAAAACGCATTAGTGTGGACGTAGCCTTTAGCTGAGGCAGATATTTCAAAACATAGAAATGATGACAATCTAGATATGAACATGTTGTTCATCTTAATTTCAATAAGTTTAATGTCTGATTCCATAAACAAAATTTATTGTGTATATCTGTGTTTCTCGTTTTGACAGTCACGTTAAGTCAAATCCAGCATATAAATAGTGTCCACATTAATTCATTCATGTAGTACAACAATGCAACTTATCCAAAACAGGAGTGTTTAGATGTCCATCATTTAAATTACCGTGTCCAAAAAAGAGTACTTTGTGTACAGTGAAGCAGGACATCTTCACACCCTGCCAAAGTGAAGCAAACAGAAAGTGAAGGAATCAGAAAATAACAGTCATACAAGATTTGAAGTTGATACAGTTTTGAAGTCTGAATTCAGAGACAAATGAAAGGCAAGATGTTCGGCTGTTTGGCCAGTACTTACTCAGTGGCTTCTGCGTTGGGAAACTGTTGTTGCCACCTGGTAGTTGAGAAGTATTTTAAGAGGCTGTTAACAGTTAGTGTTACTCATCTCATAAGCAAATAACTGTAAACATACAAGCAATTACGTCGTAAGTTTACTCACCAACAGCTTGGGACATAGAAAAACAGATGATGTTGAAGAGAAAAAGTGTAATCCACATCGTGTCTCACTCGTCCACAAATAGCTCTATGCTGTAAGAGGACCATTCAATGTGCTGCCCTACCAGGTTGAAGTGTGCTTAACCAAGTGAGCTGAGAATTTCACACATTCTTAGCAGAGCTGTGGTTCAGAGGTCAGAGGAGGAAGTGATTCATGGCTAATGTTTTGGGGTTTTTTTTTCAAAGATGTCATGACTGAGTAATTTGAAGCTGCTGGTTTAAATTTCCACTGAAAATTTCATTGTAAACATGGACTGACACACTGTGCAAAAGCATTAGAACATGACTAACCAGCCAAGACCATGATGTGGTCTGGTTTGCTTTAACCAAAACAAGCTTCAGAGCTTTAACTGGCTTGAAGCTAGTCTTGACCATTTAAAAAAATTAAATGACAGTTACACAGAAACAAAAAATGTAACTGAATAATGAATATTAGTTTTTTTTGAAGAAAAGGAATTACTCTAATGTTACTGCTTTACATATACGCAGATAGGAAGAAATGTTGAGACTTATAAGTTATCAAGGAAGTGAAACCTGAACCTGCATCTTGTCATTTTTCTAAAGATGGCAATACATGAAAATAAATCCAGATTTTTGAAGGTATCTGTATTCCAGTATATAGTGTTTGTCTGCAGCTCCATAAGAACCAGACTGTCTGTAACAGTGGACTGAATACCCCATACTCCCAAATCACCCCTTCCGAGGCTTGGCCTTGAACCCACACGCTAACCATAAAAACTAGATGGAGGAATCTGTACTCTGCCTGGAGTAGTGATATAACTGTTCAGCCTGGGACACCACAAAGAGGCTTGTGGTGAGGATTTGGAGACACAAACTGATATCAACCTCGTCCCAGACTGAAAAAAGTTGTAGGATACCCCATATAGAAAATATTGTCAGCTCCAGGAAAGGGAAACTGGGCACCTAATTTATCACCCTTGTACGATAGGAAATTGGTTAGGATGATTACAACAGCAATCCTCAACGTGCGACTCTCACAGTCTGTTCTCCAAAACATAAAAGAGGAATTATGGATTTGATCAAGCCTGGGCTCGGGGGGAGCTCGATTGTCCTGGAGGGATGTTCCCTGCCGGATACACGATAGACGGGTGGAAAAACTAGAGGGTCGTGTGCCTGGCAGGACTGTCGATCGAGGACATTGAAGACATCTACCTTTTCGGAACCATGATAACGGGGTTTTTGCTGATCGGAGCTGGCTTGGCCCTGGCTTATTGGAAATTGAAGAAGACCCCACAAGGCTGCCTGCGATGATTGAAACAATGGGACGAGTCGTGAATTCTCAAACTGTGCACATCAAACGCAACACGGAACAAACAGACTCTGTTTAGACTCTTTGTCCCCATCCCATGTCCCCCATCCTGGATTCCAAATGCGTTTGAACACTTATCTCGAAGGCGGAGGTCGGACATCGTGAGTTTGGTCGGAGCGTTACTTTGTGAGTGCGCAAGTGCCAACCAGCATGCTGCCGGCTGTAACTCATGATTTCCTTCAGGCTTAATAAAGTATTTCTGATTCTGATACAGAGTAACATGTCAAAGATCAAGAACGCAAGCACTGATAATAGTGTCCCTTAATCACAATCAGTGTAGAAAAACATCTCAGAAGATGTGGACAGGGTTCTGTATAAGAGAGACTCAGCAGGTTTCCTATCAAACTGTTTCCTCTATTTCCATCTATGACCTGAAACGCATTTCTTGGTATATCCTGTGCTAAGCTTAAACACCGTCACACACGGTTTGATCCAAACAGCATGTAGTATATACTCAGTGATGCTGCGCTACACCAGGCAGTTTCAGGAGCTGGGGGAGGGTGATAAACACCTTTATCAGGAGGAGACAGAAGTGCATCAAAGACCATCCAGGTAAAAAGCAGAGCACGGAGTCATGCATGAAATGCATGAGCAATTCATAAGAGCAATGCATAAAAAAGAGGAAGAGTGTCTCCTGTGGTATTGCTGCCACCTGGTGGCACCTGCCACCTGTTTAAACTTTAATGTCAGGTCATGATGTTGGAGTTGATTATTAAAACACAGGAGAGCATGGTTCCTGCTTCCTATCAGAGAGCAGCACGGCTCCTCCCGAAAACCCTCAGTTTCTATATTCATTTGAAATTGAGGGTAGGGCACCAGCGCCAGAGGTGGGTTGGAATACACCTACCATCCTCTGGATGCTGTAAAATGTGCCCACCCCCAAGGCCCTATATGTATGTGTTATGTGAGAGTGTGAGTAATGTGGATCTTAACTCTTAACAACTCTTACACTTAATCCAAAATAAAATAATGATGGAAAAATGATACAGAACCAAAACATTGTGATTAATAGTTAAATGAGATTGTTTAGGGGCACAGGCAAGACTCCTTAAAAAACACACATAAAAAAAAATGCCTCAAGAAAAGGGCACTTGGCGCATCCCAGAGAAAAGGGGCAAGTGCTAAAGCCCCTTCTATCTGTTGGTCATAGCAGTGACATACCACAATTTAGCCTCTAATGAAAAATTTCTTTAAAATTCAGGATAAACTAGTTTTTAAAAGGATAACTTAGTGCTGAATGTGTGAACAGAACAGAACAGTGTCTAGAACTCAATGTAATATTTTTCAGTAATTTAATGTTAGCCTGTATTTGCTGTACACCCAGTGGAAGAAGATATATATGTATTTTTAGGTTTATGTCAGCTGATGTTTCCTCTTTTATTCAAAAAATAATTTCCATGTCAACAACTTCCTATAAACCTCTTCAGCGTTACTCATTTGCCTTTTTCCTGCTGTCACATCAGGTGGGCTCCGAATTCTTTTTGCATAAAATCTTTTTAACAGGGACTGAGCAACATGCAAAGGTAGGCTGTTTGGCTGTATTTATGTTAGCGATTTACTTCGTTTCTCTGAATAAATTTATAGATTAATAGATTTTTAAAACTCTGAATAAAAAATTATTATTCTAATGTGTAAAGATTTAAATTTTGTGAATGCCTATCTCTGTGGTTTTTGGAGGGGTTTAAGCCATGTGTACTTTTTTAAACAAACTATTCCTTGTGCGTAAATGTTGTGTTATTTATTTTATCTTATATTAATGTAAGATAATTAGAATAATATATTTTGAACATGTAAATATAACTCAAATAAGAAGAGAAAACTGTCTACGAAATGTTTATCCTCAAAAAAGAGTAGGATGAAGTATACACTTTTTCTGTTTCTGCCCCCTTATTTCAAATTCCATTATTTACAAGTCAGTATTCAGAATTCGACATAATATAGTCGATACATCAAAATGAGGACAAGTCTTCAATAGAATACAATGAGACAGCTCAATCCCCGAGAGGAAAATGTCTTATATTCTTGCAATTTATTGTTTTTAAATATTCGTGCAAATTTTTGTATTGATGGTCATTAACTTCATCTGTACAGGTGTTCCACACACTAACTCTGTGATATTTTACATTTGTCCTTACTACTGGCTTGCTGAACATAAAGATTCCTCTCGGTTCATTAGTATTTGGCCTTATTTGGAACAAGTTCTGAATATTGTGAGGCAAAGATTTATTTTCTGCTTTGTACATTGATTGTGCAGTTCTGAGTTCAGCCAAATCCTTAAATTTAAGAATATTACATTTAATAAAAAGTGGATTTGATAGTTTTTTTGAAGTGGTTTTATTTAAGTGTTACTTCACATCAGGCTAATATTATCATTGCTAATATCATCATTATTAGTGGTGTAGCAGTTGTAGTATAAGGTGTAGAATTAGTATTAATATAATTGGCCTAACGGTCTTTGCCCTGGGTGGGTTCAGTCTTGGACATCCTGCCTTTTCTAATCTTTGGAACTAATATGGCCTCATGTGTTTCCAATAAAATTAATTAGAACTCTATTACAACATTGATAACTCGTGTCTGCTGTTAAACATATTGGTCATATAGCAATATGTATATAAAGCAGCAAATAATGTAAATATAAATACAAATATAAATACAATTTAATATGTAAATATTATAACATCTCACACCTTTGAATGTGACCCATTTCCTCGCTTTTTGTGGAAACAGGAAGTATAGATCAGTGGCGTCAAACTCATTTGATGGGTCAGACCAGTAACAGTCCCTTTTCTGTCAGTGTAAGGAAGTTACATACTTAAAACCGGTCAGAGCAGCACGCTCCGTTTTGCATAACTATTTTTAAATCCCGGTAGCTCTGCAACCACGTCAGCTAGCGAATTATTATTTTTTGCATATGAAACCAGAGGAGTTGTACTTACATCTTATGCCATCAGCTTGTCCTCGGTCACGGTTTCCTTCCACATATAGCTTTGCAAAAACTGCATAAAAAGCACTTGCAGCAACAAAAACATAATATTCCAGAAACACGCTTTGCCGATCCGATCAGCTGTTTGTAACACTTCCTATGTCCATCAGCACAAACTATCGCATGTCCGCCATGACCTGCCTGAAACCGGAAGTGACGTCATTTTCGCGGAAATGTAGTTTTTTTTACCATCAGGGCCTCATAAGCTTATACTGGTGGTTTTAAAAGTTATGTTTTTAACTTTCTGACTTTGTGTCATTTCTGGGATCCTTAGGACTCATATTGCACTGCTGGAAATAGTTTATTTTGATGCATATGCTGCTTTTTTGCAAATTTGCACTATAATATTTATTTTCGTTTTTCCTGCAGTATATAAAAATTGGTGTATTTCAAAAATAAAACTATGAAGACACTTAAAATAAATTTTCTGTGGTGGGAAACTATTTTGTACAACTTTTTTGTATTTACAGTTTTGAGGGATAAGCCTCTTGAATTTCTCTAACTAGAAATATATGTTAAAAAAACAAAAACAGTTTTAAATTTTTGTAGTTTATTGCACTTTTTTGCAATTTATGTAATTACTATGCACTTAATGCAGACATATTATTGAAATTTAGGCTGTAATGGTTGTATTGATGTACAGCAACTTGAAATGCTCCCAAAAATGGCTCCACAGCATGTAAAAATATAATATAAGCTCTGGCGGACTTGGTTCTATGGTAGGTCTTAAAGGGTTAATAATTTGAAATCTGTCAGCATGACTCTACCAGAAAAAGCTCTCGCAGCTCATTGCCCAGACTGTCCAGTTTTTTTGTTGTTGTTTTCTTCCTTTTTTTCACATTCAGGCCTGAGAGATTCAGTTACAATAGAATAGAATAGAAAACCTTTATTATCCTACTAATGAGAAATTTGGGTGTTACACAGCTCTTATAGCAAGAGGAATATGAAATATAGAAGGAAGACACAAAGTGGTCCTATATACATAAACAACCATTCATGCCAGCAACAGCTGCTGGTAAGAATGACCTGCGGTAGCACTCCTTCCTACGCTGCAGGCAGTGTAGGGACTAATGCGTTATTAAGTAACACGTTACAGTAACTACATTATTATTGTGGTAACGAGCACGGTAACTAGTTATTATTCCAAAATCAGCAACGCGTTTACGCTACAATATTAAAACAAAAGTTTATTCAGCATAAAGAGTGGGTATATAAGATTATTTGTCTGTTGTCACTGGGTGGTGCTGAGGTCATATTCTGGGGTCAGCTTGTGTAAAGGAAGAAATACATGAGAAGTTTAATTCTCAAAGCTGAACTAAAATCCAATCCTTCCCCTCCTGACCGGTGCTTCAGGTTCTGAAGTTCTGCTTTTACATTTTTTTGAGTCAACAGTTCTGCTGGTGGCTGACGTGCAATATAAAAAGACAAAGCTGTATAGACTAACAGGTTATCCAGCATAATATTTCACCTTTGATATTCAAATCAAAATTATAAAGAAGGAGACTCCTTAAATCCAAATCATTGTAATAAAAAGTGGCAGGAAACGTCTTTGGGATGGCTGTAGCTCAGGAGGTAGAGCAGGTCAGCTGCTGGTTGGTTGGTGGTTCTATCCCTGGCTACCCCTGTTTGCATGCCAAATATTCTTGGGCAAGATACTAACCCCAACTTGCTCTCCGATGCATCCATTGGAGTATGAATGCGGATGAATGATAGTTAGAAAGAACTCACCATAAAACAGTGCTTGTGTGAAGGGGTGTGTATGGGGTGAATGTGGCGTGTTGTATAGAGCGCTTTGAGTACTCTGGGAGAGTAAAAAAGCGCTATACAAGAACCAGTTCAAACTAGTTCACGCATTTTTTACTTCCAGGCTGGACTACTGTTTTTCATTATTATCAGGATGTCCTAAAAACTTCCTGAAAAGCCTTCAGTTAATCCAAAATGCTGCAGTAAGAGTACTGAAAGGGACTAGAAAGAGAGAGCAGATTTCTCCTGTATTCGCTTCCTGTTAAATCCAGAATTGAATTCAAAATCCTGCTCCTCACATACAAGCAATGTTCCCTCTAAGCTGCGCACGTGCGCAATTGCGCACAGCTGGCACGGTCTCTGCGCACAGAAAATCTGCGTTGCGCACAAAAAAAAAAATCTAACCTGAATTGAAATTAAAATTAATTAATTATTTAATACTTTAACAATTCAGTTTTGCAGTGTTAGTCAGTAAGTGACTGGCTGCTCCCGTATGGGATTAGAACGATGCCACCTTATCCCATAGTCCAGCCAATGATGCGATTCACATTCGTGTATACGCAGCTAATCAACGTGGTTGACAGGCTATGACAGCGTCCTTATGTGCCGACACCGGTGTTTTAGCAAACAAAGCGGCGTGGCTGATGTGGAGTGAAGCCACATTAATGACAACGTGGACAATCATTGGAGATGTGAGCAGGACAGACGGAACAACTGACGGGAAAAGTGTGGACTTTATACCAATTTTTTAATTGTGTTGATAAACCACGTAAAACCAGAGTTAAGATAAAAAAAATGCAATGTTTGGTTTCCTTCCTGAATACTGTCGTTGTTTATATTTACTGCAGGAAGAAAAGGTAAAAACGGCGTTTTATAAGGAAAAAGGCTCGAAAGTGCTCTCCGTATGTGAGCAAAAACAAACTCCACCCCCCTCTCCCTTTCCTATTCGTCCAAAAAAGTACCATGTCGACCAATCAAAAAATGGTATGGCAACGTGGCATCTAGTTGTTAAGAAACGGGAGGAAGTTTTAGGAGTGACGGCGGTGTTTTGAGATGTGAGAGATTTGAGACGTTTAGCGCAAATCTTGTGTAGTTAGTGTGTAGTGTAGTCAATAGTTTTGTTGTATGTGTCAGAACAATGAGGCAACTGCTGAATGTTACAGGTGTTACAGCAGTGATACATCTCCTGTTGTCAGGCCTGCAGGTATCAGGCTGTTGTTCTCCTTTATCTCATAGTGGACAGAAATTTTTTTTTGGAGTGACACAAATAAGGTCTTAAATAATCAGGCCCCATCTTATCTTAATGACCTTGTAGTACCATATCACCCTATTAGAGCACTTCGCTCTCGCTCTGCAGGCCTACTTGTTGTTCCTTCCTGTTGAGCCTTCAGTTTTCAGGCCCCTCTTCTGTGGAACCAGCTTCCAGTTTGGATTCGGGAGACAGACACTATCTCTACTTTCAAGATTAGGCTTAAAACTTTCCTTTTTGCTAAAGCATATAGTTAGGGCTGGACCAGGTGACCCTGAATCCTCCCTTAGTTATGCTGCCGGGGGATTCCCATGATGCATTGAGTTTTTCCTTTCCAGTCATCTTTCTCACTCACTATGTGTTAATAGACCTCTCTGCACTGAATCATATCTGTTATTAATCTCTGTCTCTCTTTATCCTGTCTTCCTTCTCTCACCCCAACCGGTCGCAGCAGATGGCCCCGCCCCTCCCTGAGCCTGGTTCTGCCGGAGGTTTCTTCCTGTTAAAAGGGAGTTTTTCCTTCCCACTGTCGCCAAAGTGCTTGCTCATAGGGGGTCATATGATTGTTGGGTTTTTCTCTGCATCTATTATTATACGATATACTGTACAATATAAAGCGCCTTCAGGCAACTTGTGTTGTGATTTGGCGCTGTATAAATAATATTGAATTGAATTGAATTTACCATCTTTGGGAAAACTTTATCAAGGGTTAATCTAACAAAGGTTAGTTTGTCAATTTTCTACTACTTTACCCATATTTTGATTTGACTAGTGTATATTTTGATAATAATTTTTTATTTGAATTATCATGGACAGGCGAAATGTAACCCACTCCTGAGTAAGTACACCTCACTCTAGGTTCAGCAGTCAAGTATGAGTGCATGTGATGATAACACACACGTTTTTGAGTTAACTCTAAACAATCTTAATGCAACAACAGATAACAATTACAAGACAGAAATTACAACCTGAGGCCTTCACTAAAAAGAAGAGGAACAAGAGAAAACTGTTCCTCTTCTTTTAATCTCTTGAAATGATGTTTAAAGGGTATTTGGTTAGTTGCAACTCCACCTTTCAGTCCAACCCAGTAGTCTAACAAAATATACTTGGGTTACCACACAAACATATATATTGGACAAATTTCATTATTAATTTATTAAGATAAGATGAGGCCTGATTATTTGTGGCCTTATATGTGAGGAGCAAGAATTTAAATTTAATTCCTGATTTAACAGGGAGCCAATGGAGGGAAGGAGAAATATGATCTCTCTTTCTAGTCCCTGTCAATACGCTATTTGCAGCATTTTGGATTAACTGAAAGCTTTTCAGGGAGTTTTTAGAACCTCCTGATAAAAATGAATTATCAGGCAATATCATTATGTGTCATTGTCATAAGGTTTGCTTTATCTCCCATCAACGTCTCAAGAGCGTGGAGGGGACAAACACTTTTACACAGGGCAGTGTAGGTCTGACAGAAAGGAGAGTTTCACTGGTCCTGCCCACCCACTTAAGATCAATGTAAAACGAGTTTGACACCACTGCTCTCTAGCGTTTATACTCGGGAGTTAAAGTGGGCTGGAAGGAGTTCAGGTGTCTGGTTGTGTTTTGGTTGTGGTACTTAAGAATCTAGCTGGAGATACAGAAGAAGATTTTGTTACACAGTGTGTTGCTAGCTAAAGGTAAAGCTGCTGTATTTCATGGAGAGAGAAAAGAGTGCGAGATCAATTCATTCAGAGATCCAGAAAGTTGTAGAAAGACAGACAGGACAGGAGAGGGAGAAGACAGGTCAGATTTAAAGATAAGCACTGCTCAGTGACGCTTGATAAACTGCAGGTTGCTGTCAATTGTAAAGACAGTATAAACAGTATAGTGTCAGTGTATAGGGGATGGACATCAACCATGATAGCTTGTGAAACTGCTGACATCCTGCACAAAGAAAAGCAGCTGAAGTTGTTAATTATTGTGAGAACTAGGGAGAAGTTAAAGAGGAAGACCTCAGAGGACAACTATGTAGTAAAGGAGGACATGCAGAGGGTTGGTGTGAGAAAGGAGAATGCTATGGTTTGGGTGAGATGGAGGAAGATGATCCAGTGTGCCAAACCCTAAAGCAAGCAGTCAAATAATAATAATAATAATAATAATAATAATAATAATGATAATAATAATAATAATAATAATAATAATAATGATAATAATAATAATAATAATAATAATAATTGTTGGTGATGTTTCTCCATCAGTGCTGTTAAGTATTTTTCCGAAGAAAATTATCTGTGTCCTCGTAGACTTTAGACAGTTGTTAGAACCCACAGATTTCACAAAAATGTGTCTCTTAAATTCAAAAGTCTTATGTTTTAGTGCTACTTAATAACACCTTAAGCTCATCAGGCAGTATTTGCTTTGACGGAGGGTGAACTTCTTCCATAACCTAAGCCTATTATTGTTTGTAAAAGCACAGATACTGTTTTAAATTAATTCTCTGCACTTCACAGCATGAAGTGGTGGCTTCTCTTTTGGCTGGTGTTTTTCCTGTCACACCAACCTTCTGCATGTCGTAGGTCACCACCAGTCTGTAAAAAGAAACCAGGTCCACCAGGTCGGGATTCCTGCAAGGACAAGTGCAAGGGCAACGGTAAGATGCTTTACTATTAATATTTAAGGCTCATGTTTCCATGCCTCAGGTTATAAGTAAGTAACCCCCCCCCCCCATGTACTGTAGCAGAACCTGGTAGAGGTAACTGTTGTGGCAGTAAACAGGAAGGCAGTACACGGAAAAGTGCTAAGCCATTTTAATCACACACACACACACACACACACTCAAATTTTAGTGATTGGATAAAACAGTAATTAAGAAGCTACCAAAGTTCTCAAGTGAAACTCAATGTTGTAAAAATGTGTATATGATTCATTTATTTATTTATTTATTTTTACAGAGCGTGGCATATGCTGTATGGAACTTTTAAACAACTTTTTTAAAAACAGAAGCTGTGATGGCGCTGTCAAGTAAACACTTTCCTTCTAAATAACTTTTTTTGAGTTTTCTATTTTGAAAAACTGTTAGATTAAATATGTATATAGGAGCAAAATCAAAAGGGTTGAGATGTTAATGTGTTTCAGATGGTTTATGGCAGGGGTGTCAAACTCAATCAGACAAGGGGCCAAAACCCAAAGCACACTTTAGTTCGCAGGCAAACAGGATTTACTGAACAGATTAAAACTGAAAGTGTTTTTAACATAAATATGAACAAAAACAGGACAGGATACAATATTCTTTCTTAGAAAATGCTGCTCACAAACTCTTTTCCCTGATTTAGTTTCTGCACCTTTGTAAAATACACCATGTTGCCAAACTCTAAATCTATTTTCTGGGATTTGACCTGCTGGCCTTGACTTTGACACCTTTGGTCTGTGGTGTGTAATTAATGTAAGATTTTTAATCAGAATGTGGCATTCTGATTTTTTTTTCTTATCCTTTTCAACAAGGTCCATTAAGGAGCTGCAAGAGATTCTAGAGGAAGAAGAAATAAGCGAGACCAGTTCATCAATTATTTCTGACACAGTTGTTGCCCTACAGTATAAACCCAATGGTACCTTTAGAGGCCTCAACATTTATGCCAGCGATAATCAGGTGTTTAAAAAATAATTTCATAGTGTAATGTGACAATGATATTTTAAGCTGTTCACAATTTTTAGCAGCAAAACTGGCAATATCTGTTTTGTCTAAATTTTTGGTCTTGAAAACTGCTGGGAATGGTTGAGATTGTTTACATCCTATTGATGTCCAAATGTGCATGTATTTTTAGTTACTTTTGTCCTTATTGTCCCTAAGCCACAAAACAGCTTGTTTGATATTGCTTTTGCTATGAAATATCTGAACATGTTCTTTATACTGTAGATTAAACTTTCCTGCTGCTTTGCATTTCGGAGTCTGTGAACCTTAATGACTTTCCTCAAGTTCCAGCAATTTGAGATCATTTGGACTAAAATGGCTGAAGAGCAGTTTTGGATTTTCATTAAATTTCGAATGCACGTTTAGATATATGCTAAGTTGAGAATAATGTTACTGTTATTCACATCATCTTCCTGTTTTTGGCACGTTGATGCATATGCAGGTACAACCAGGCCAGTCTCCTCCCAGCAGCAGAGTGAGAGTTCAGCTGCCGAGTGAACTGAGAGCTGGACCAAAAAACAAGATTGTGTTCTGCATGATTAACTGGCCTGAAACAAACCGGGTCAGAAATTAAACTCTGTTATACAAAATTTTGAATTTTATACAGACATAGATTTTACACTGTAAATTAAACTACTATCGTTTGTTGATTTAGCTTGTTTTAGCCAAGTAACATTACTAAAAAAAATCTTTTTAAATAGGCAAACATTTGGTCCATATTTATTTTATCTTCCAGTCATTTAACATTATTTATTATTAAGAAACCTTTGTCTCACTATCTTGATAACAGACCTTCATCTGAGCACTCAAACCTGCCACCATTCAGCTCGAGTCACATTATTTAAAAACAAACAAACAAACAAACAAAAATATAAGCGTATATACATAATTGACCCTTGACATTACAGAAGTAAAGCAGGAGACAAATAATAGATTTTTTACTTAGTGCAGACCTCTAGGAAACAGCTAAAGTAACATCCACATAAAGGCCCCAAGGTCTTATAGTTTTCTGTAGTAAAACACTGCATTGTAATAAAATCAATTCTACACACATTACATGTCAATTGTTTTAATTTAGCTGCTTATACACCAAAAGTGCCTCAGCCTCAGCTTCATTTGGAAATATATGATAATTATCGGATAGAGTTGCTGGCAGAACAGTAAAGTGATTGTTTTTATGTTCATGTCAGGAAGACAGATGCGTAGATTTTATAAAGATTTATTTGGAACCTGCCGTGCCTCTGCACATCAAACTAGTGACAAAAATATGGCAATTTATTTTGAGTTAACTCGCACAGATACCTTCATGTGGAGAAACAGTTTTAAAACTGCAATGATTATTTACCCTGCTGTGTATTCAAAATACCTTTATACCATATAATAGCATTTCTCCCAAGCTACAAATATTAATTCATATATGCAGTACATGAAAAGTCCAACACATGTAACAATGTACAAATAACTTTGTGTCCAGTACGTTATTGCCTCCATGATTTAATAAATGGATTGGATGTGTCTCATGAAGGAGTAATAACTTTAGACTTAACAATATTCTTTATGGTTTAATGTCTTCATATTTTAAACATAAAAGAATGTTTTGCCACAGGAACATTAAGTGAAATAGTGTTAGTCATTTATTTATTAACACTAAATTAGTTTAATTTAATACATTAAAAGACAGCTATGGGAACTGCTCTAATCAGTAAGAGTTAATCAATTTGTTCAACTTTCAAACAGGAAGAGGATGAGTTATATATTTAAACACAAATGTGCTGAAGGTCTTTAGCAATAATGCACAAAATATAAATGCGGTATATATTAAAGACACTTCTATGTATATTTTTATGTAGAAAAGTTGGTACACCAGGGAAAAATCACTACAACCTTTTAATAAAATGTAAATTACATTAAAATTATTTCATAATAGACAACAAATCTTAAATAAATATTTTCTCAAAAAACAAACTGATGAATGTGTGTTTTATTGTAGACTGTCATTTATGACCGAAGACTGTTTGGCCTGAGTGTGCAGGGCCAGAACATATCAGGACTACAGCAGCGTGTCAACATCACCATAAACCTAACCAAGGACATAAATGTACTTAATGTTGTCATTTACTGCAGATGTGCCTTTTACAATATTATATTATTAAATATATTTTATCTTTTGTTTAGCAAAAGTTAATAAAAAAAAAGGTAGGCATATATAGTATTTAAACATGCAATATTTCTGTGTCACAGGACACCCAAGAACCCTCGTGTCAGTTCATTAACTTCTCAACAAACAGTGAGTAACCAAGCATCACATCTGCCAAGACTAATGTAAAACATTAATATTTTTTTAAATAAACTTCAGTCATTGTTGTTTGTGGTTTGTCTTAAGATCACAAAGCTGAGCTGTTCTGACTTGGATATAAAAACAAGTCAGTATATGTATAACTGATCTCTATTTCTGATGTATCAGCTTTTAGTGAGGATGGATGCATTACTCTATGGACTCGTGGTCAGAATAATGTCACCTGTTCCTGTGACCATCTCACATACTTCGGTGTGCTCATGGTAGGATTGTTTGTTTCTTTGTGTTTCAGTATACAAAATGTCATGCCATATCTTGAGAACTAAGGAACCTTTCTTCAACAAAATACAGTCATAAAATTGCACAAAGAAGTTAATCCATCTCTTCATTTGCTATCTGCATCTTGGGTTTCTATAAAATTTTCCATCCAATTTGCTCTAAAGGTGGCAGATCCATTTCTGGATGTAGTATGTGTAGTGTCATGTTTGAGATCTATTGCTAAATTCAGCCCTGTGTTCTTTATAAACAGTGTTGGGACTAACGTGTTATTAAGTAAAGTGTTACAGTAACTACGTTATTATTGTTGTAACGAGCACAGTAACTAGTTATTATGCCAAAATCAGGAACGTGTTAATCGTTACTGGGATTTAGATAGGGTCGTTATTCGTTACTACGTGTGGCGGCTATCGCGGAGCTTCCACAGATTTAGTAAAATTAGCAAGTGGTGGAGGCAGCAGGTGGATGAGGGAAAGGGGACGCAAGAGGAAGAGAGCGCCGAGGCGGCCGCCGGTCTGAGTGTCAGGTGAGCTGAACTTCAGGTAAGAAGGTATGACCTGCAGTCTATCTGGGTCAGATATAAACCAAGTTTAAGGCAAGTTTATTTTCGTTATGCTGAATCTTTCGTCCTCAGTACTAGTCACTGAACACAGTGATGTGTTTACTGAAAGTAAACACATCACTGTGTTTACTTTCATTCAAAGGCTTTATGATTTTTCCTATAATGGTGGGCCGGTCTCTAGTCAAAACGCCGATCTTTTGTCCCATCAATTTAAAAAAAAAATTTTTTTGCTGGGAGTTTTAGAGCCCTATTAGTTAGGTTGCTTATTCTTTAAAATACCAGAATAGGGAGGATGGAATAGGTTTAAGTTTATTAGATTGATCAGTGTTGCTGAACTATGAAATATTTTGGGTGCAGTGCATTTTTTGCATACAGGTATAACAGAATAGCTTTAGTGTTTTTTTTTTAACTTGAGTATGAACTTATACAAAATGCAGCAAGATATTAAAAAATTGTTTTTTATTGATTAAAAAACACACTATATCGGATTCATATCGGTATTGGCAGATATCCAAATTTATGATATTGGTATCGGTATGATACCATGATATGATACCACATGAAAAACGGGTATCGTTCGATCTCTAATAGAAATACCAGGCCGTTCTCACTCCCGAGGCGTAACATGCCGACGTTTTGTCACATCCCGCGGCGTTCCTGAGGAACGCGAAAGGAGACCTTCGGCGTTCTTATGGTACGCGGCGGGTTATAGCTGAAATCCAGTGCAATGACGCTCCCGCAGTAATAGATGTTCCAGCCCTGTATTGCAGCCCTAAACCTAACCTTATCCCTAGCCCTAACCATAACCTTTTTCCTGATATTAACCAGGACTTTAATGATGTTAAATAGCGTGTTTCTAAGCGATTTGCAGAAAAAGAGCGAACATGTGTAGATTGAGTCCATACGGTTCTCATATTTCCTCATTTTTCCGAGTTCGTCATTTAGGAACGTGGTGGGTAGCTGAAAACGTAATATGTTGACGATTTGTCACCTAGCGTAAAATGTTACGCTTTGGGAGTGAGAACGTGTTGGAAATACACCATTATACAGTACACAAATCCTCTCTTGTTAAGCAAAAGACTGTAACTAACGTCCACAGCATACTTCTACCACTAGATGGCAGAAATGGCACAAAAAAACAAAGAGAGAAAAAACAGAGTAATTGTAAAGTTCCATGCAAAGTATTTACCCCCAAAAGTTTCATTTTAAAGAATTAAAAGTTAAATTATTTATAGTATACTTACTGTGAGGTTATTATTACTGATACATTAACGTAAAATTAACAGTGTTGTGTTAAAACTAGCCGAGGTGGAACGGATTTAATGTGCCAGTACTTATTCAATTTTAAATGCCTATTGTTACAACAACACCTATTAACTACATTAAAAAATACTAATGTATAACAAATAGAAACAGCACAAGTTAGAGAGTGTAAAGGTAAACATCTGGTGAATTAAAAACTGTTAAATGTCATCAAAATGTACCATGAAGTTGAGGATTTGTATATCTTGTATATACAGGATAAGTAAAACTTAAAATATCCGTCCTGCTAATAATGTGACAAGATAACATGAATATGTATTTCTCTACAGGTTCCTGCTTCGTCTGGGGGGGGTGCTGTTACTTCAAAAAAAGACATGGAAATACTATCATACATTACAATGATTGGCTGTAGCTTTTCTCTTGTTGCCCTGGTCATCACCGTTTTACTTTTCATCACAAACAGGTAATTTATTCTTCTCTGGTTGTATTTTCCAGACTCTAATTATTTTTTCCCTTTTCAGGATCTGAAATGAGTAAATTCCACCTTGTATTTATTATTATTTACTATATATTTACTTCTATTTTCTGGCACATTTGTGCACCAATGTGTTTCTTTTTTTGCTCCTTCCCATTTTTTTTCCTTTTTTGTCAATTTTTCCCCACCATCTGTGTTTTGCAAAGGTCATCGTTTTTTATTCTTTTGTAAAATTTTAATTTAAAGATAAAGATATGACCGATAGAAAGTTATTTACAACAAATCCCTTCTTCTCTGTCCAACAGGACGCTCAGAAAAGATCTTTCTATGAACATCCACATCAATCTCGTCATTGCCTTGATCCTCCTCAACCTGCACTTCCTGCCCAGTCAGGCAGTGGCAGCACACCCCTCCAATTGGCTCTGTTTCTACATGGCTCTTGCCCTTCACTACTCCCTGTTGGCCACTTTCACCTGGATGGCCTTGGAGGGATTCCACCTCTACCTTCTCTTAGTCAAAATCTTCAACATTTCTGTCAGCAGATACATTCTCAAACTCAGTGTGGTGGGATGGGGTAAGTGGAATCCTTCAAACAGGAAGCGGTGGTTATTAGCAGTGTTGGGCAAGTTACTTTGAAAAAGTAATTAATTATAGTTACTAGTTACTTCTTCAAAAATGTAACTGACTCAGTTACTGAGTTACAAGATCCTAAAAGTAATTAATTACATGAAAAGTAACTATTAAGTCACTTTAAACAAACCCTCTGGGGTATAATTGGCCATTTTTAACCACTTTTGATTTTCCCTCTACATTTTACCTTTAAAAACTATTTACTTTGCCTTGTTTGGTATCATTCTTTTCAGCACAACCTCACGTCTGAATTTACAGTTATGTTTTCATTTTGACATACCGTATTAACACAATTGATCTAAAATCAGACAAAAAAAACATAAAATCTGAGTAGAAAGTTATATTTTTTACTGCAGCAACCACAAACATGTTTAATGAATCATATTTCAGAACTTTAAATGCAAATATAAATTATCAATTTTAAAATCCTATGCACAAGTTTTGCCAACAGCAAAGTTATCTGCTGCAATTTACCTTTTACCCTCTTTTTTAAAAAAAAACCCATTTCAAACTGTTGACATAGCAATCAGCTGTTCTGCATTCAATAAGATGCCGCAAATTATTTGTGCCACTCCAAAAAATAATTTCTGTCCACTATAAAGGAGAACATCACAGCCTGATACCTGCAGGTCTGACAGCAGCAGGTGTATCACTCCTGTTTCTACCTGGAGACAGCAGTCGCCTCATTGTTCTGACACACAACACAAAGCTATCCACAACACTACACACGAACCACACAAGACAACACATTAACTACACACTCCAAACACGCTAAACGTCACAAATCTCTCACATCTCAAAACTCGCTCTCTCTCTTTTTCTGCTGTTTCTCTCTCGCTCTTTCTCGTGGTCACTCCTAAAACTTCCCCCTCTTCCTAAACAACCAAGTGTCATGTTGCCATATCATTTTTCATTGGTCGATATGGTGCATTTTTCCACAAACACGAACGGGCTGTTTTCTGTTTTGTTTTTTGGTCATAAGCAGAGAGTGCTTGCTAGCGCTGTCCTTAGACAGTAAACGTGACAAAACTATTGAGGAAAAAACGCCGCGTATATATTGATTATCATGACTCTGGTTTTACGTGGCCTATCAACACACCTGGTATATATCACCTTGTTGCTTTGTCATCTTGAAGTGGTCATATGATTGGCTTACCACGATTACTTTATTCCTCCTTAGTCAAACAGCAGCACTCATGCGAAAGTTTGCCCCCTTATAGAATAGAATAGAATAGAATAGAATTCAACTTTATTGTCATTGCACATGCACAGGTACAGGGCAACGAAATGCAGTTTGCATCCATCCAGAAGTGCTTTAGCCATGATATAGATATATTACAATATATGTAAGCTCCAGGTGTTGTGCCAAAAAGTGATTGTGATTGCCATCCGCCGGAGCGCGCACAGCTGCTGAAAGCTGTTGCGCCCAGATTACGCCGTTAGTAACGCCGTTACTTGTGATGCCATTATTCGCATCACTGGTTATTAGTCAGCAAACTTCAGAGTGACTAATCGATTCTTGTGTTTCAGGTGTTCCTGCAGTGATTGTGTCAGTGGTGGTGATCATAGACAGAGGCTTTTATGGCCATGTCCCTCCAGACAGGTCAAACCATGGTGACACTATAATGTAAGGAAAACCTTTTAAAGGGTGAAAAATTAGGAATTATAATTAATGTTGACTTATTAACTGTTTTGGATGTGTATTAGAGATTCAATATATATTTCAATGTTTTAAATTGTCTTGTACAGCACTTTGCTCAACGCTGCTGTTGTAATTAAATGTGCTAATGTGCTATATAAATAAATAAACTATAACTATAAATTAACAAGTGGAAAAAAATATTAAGCAACGCTGAGGCACTGAGTCATCTTTATACACTCAACAAAAATATAAAGGGGTAAGATGAAATCACTGTCTGTTTTCTTTCTTTGTAGGTGCTATATATCTAATGAAATAGTGAAGGCGGTCACTACTACTGGACTGTTCGCCATGGTGTTCCTCTTTAACATGATCATGTTTATAGTGACAGTCAAGCGTGTTTTGAATGTTGGGTATAACAAAGAGGTATGAGTTATTCTTGCAATCTTTTTTAAATGAACATTAACCATTGATATTTCCAATAATTTCCAAATCCTTCCACAACATTGTGTCCCTTGATAAGCCAGAACCAATAATTAACAATGAGATATTTCTCATTTTATTTTCATTCATTTTTAAAGGACTCTTTTTACAGGAAATAAACACTGATGGATTGTTCACATCAATCTCAGTTTATATAAAAGCCAGATTGGCTTTTATATAAACTGTTTACATTCCAGTAATATTTAAAGTCAGTATTTAAAACTTTATACACACTGTCTATAAAAAACAAGTGACATACTGGTTAGACACTGAAGAACAGCTTTTGTTCATACACAACTCTGTTAACTTCAGATTGTCAATAACCTGCTGTGTCATATGTCATTGTGTATTTGACAAATTAGTTTGGGCAGCTTCACCATAAACAGGCCAGGAAAGCAATTTGCTCCCTGCTGGGTGTCAGCGTTCTGCTCGGGATTACCTGGGGCCTGGTTTTCTTCTCATTCGGTTACCTGACCACCGTTGGCCTCTACCTCTTCTGTGCTCTGAACTCCCTGCAAGGTCAGTATAGTTTGCTCCTATTCATTTATCTCACTTCTTTAAAGCTGGCATTTTTAACATGCATATGCAGCGCCAGGGTAACAATGCATTAAACAACAGCCATTTGGCTGCTGTTTATGCTATATATGGTATTTTTTACAAAATCATATGTTGGGGTCTTATTTTAGGTTTATTAAACCTGTTTATGCTCATAAACAGTTAATATAGGCCAGTTTGGGAATGTTACAGTGTTGGGATTGAATGAGTGATGCATAATATTAATATACATCCTTATACTTGGAGCAGACTTTTGACATTACTGTTATATACTCTGTATGAAACAGTAATGTCTGAAAGAGTTGAATTTCGTTTGCATGATTTGTACTTCTTGTACACAGCCTAAACCTATTTCACCGTTTCTCCCCCTGTATGCTGTGCAGGGTTCTTCATCTTCCTGTGGTTTGTGAAGTCACTGAGAAAGGGTAAAAGCTCCGCCCCTAAGATAAGCAGTGAAGCAACTTCCCCCAACAAAAAGCTTGACAAAAACGAACAGCTCAAGAACTGAGTTGTTGGGATTTTTGTCTGATATTATTATTTCTGCTTTAGGTTGTTTACAGCGACCGATTTTTAAATGATTTAAATGAATGTGATATTTGTGAAATTTTTAAAGGCACTATTTAAATGTTATGTTTGATGCTTTGTGATTATAACAGACTATACATCCAGTGTAAAATAGGGCACTTCTGGGAGTGAAAGTGGAAAATGCTGATATGATGCATCTTCATTCATTTTGTGTGTGAAGCAACTGCCATTGGTTTCAGTAGCCTGAGTAATTTTGATATTGTCATGCAGATTACACCATCACTGTTGTGTTTTGCTGTATACTTATATCCTATTTCATGTGATATTTGAAATATCTTTCCTATATCTTCTTATCACATATATAAAATAAAATATATGAATCCTTTCAATAAAATCATGTATATTTGAACCTCTATTTGCACACATTGTGAGTTGCATACATTCACATTTCACTAAAATCTGTGTTTATGAATGCAGTCATATTGCTGCCTGATGTTTTGAACTATTGAACATGTAAAAATAACATTTCCAACTGCAGTTATAAAGACAGAACCTTCTTTAACAGGCTGAAATTTAAATATGACAGTTATGTAAGTGGCTAAAGTAAATAGCTTTTATCAAAAGATAGTCCAAGTTTAAACTATACTCTTTCTGTACACATTGGTGTTTCTGCCTCAGGTCATTGGTGTAGTTGATGATAGGGAGTTGGTTTAACCACATTCAGGTCTCTAAAAGCATCACTTACTCTAAAATTGTCCGGACATTAAACTCAGCCTACGGTAACCAGATGCCAAGAAATAAAGCTCCTACAATAATACAGTAAACAGAGAAAAGCCCAACAATCATATGACTCCCTATGAGCATAATAACTAATGATTAAATGCAGAGACGTGTATAAACACGTAGTGAATGAAAAGGGTGGCTGAAGAAAAAGCACTCACTGATGTGCTGTTTGAGTGAGTCAAGATATTTAACAGTAGCAGCTTTGAAAGTTATAACACATGGTGACACAAGGTATATGTCAAGCTTTTATAAACACTGGAATAAGTGTCTATATGACTACCCCCCAGTAGCCCTCACCCCCATCATTACAAAGTGCTGCTAGTCCTAGCACACTTCAAATCCTGTCTCCCCCCCCACCCTGGACCCCCACCAATTTGCATACCGTCAGAACAGGAGCACAGAGGATGCAGTCTCCATTGCACTGCATTCTGCCCTCTCACACCTGGACAACAACAACACATACACCAGAATGCTGTTTATAGACTTCAGCATTCAATACAATCCTCCCCTCACAACTCATCAGGAAACTGACAGACCTGGGCATCAGTTCCCTCATGTGCAAATGGTTACTGGACTTCCTGACCAACTGCCCCCAACATGTCCAGCTGGATAACCACTGCTCATCTACAATCACGATGAACACCGGTGTACCACAAGGCTGTGTGATGAGCCCTTTCCTCTACTCCCTCTTCACCCACGACTGCAGACCTACCAGTGGTTTTAACATCATCATTAAGTTTGCAGATGACACCAGAAACGATGTCCTCAGCTATTCCACAGAAGCAAAAAATGTGGTTAGTCAGGACCTGATAGGTTAGTTTCTTGATCACTAATATGCAAATTGTGATGACCACTGATCAGTATCCACTGATCAGTATGGATATTGATCAATCAACCTAACTAACCACATTTTTTGCTGATCAGTGGATACTGATCAGTGGATACTGATCAGTGGTCATCACAATTTGCATATTAGTGATCAAGAAACTAACCTCACAGCCCATTTTTGGTCAGTGGTGCTGGTTTTTTTCCTTATGAGAATGTTCTCTTCGTAACGTTCGGGAAACCTTCTTCAATCTGGGCTGAAGAAGTCACTTTGATGAATGATGAAAAGTTTGTACCACTGAAAATGTTACATTCAGATGAACAGAAGCAATTTTTGGGGGGATATATTATAATTTTATCTATAAAGGTTAGAAAAAAGATATGCACTCACCAGCGACTTCAGTAAGGACACCTTTCAAGTGGACCCTGGTTTTTCATTAGAACTGTTTTAAATAGAGACTGAATGAAGTTTTTATTCCCATCTACTAATATTATTTTATTATTACATTATTATAGGACAAGGTTCAGTTGGGTTTCCATAAACACAGGTGGTAGAAACACATTCTCCAAAGAGCTACTGTTCACTTTCTTACTTTAAGTAAACCCAAGAGCCATCCTGCCAGTTTTTAAATTTCACAGCAAAGAGTAAGTAACCAAGCATCACTATTCAATAGTAATCTATAATATAGTAATCTATAACACATTGTTTGTGTTTCTCAATTGTGGTTTCACTCAGCATCAGGAGTTTGTGGTGATGTCATTCAGCTATCACAGCAACTCATACATAATGGTCCTGTTTGTTTGACTTACCAGATTTCAGTAAGGAGGGCTGCCTTACCCTGTGGACACGTGGTCAGGGTAATGTTACCTGTTCCTGTGACCACTTCACATACTTTGCTGTGATCATGGTAGGATTTACCTGTTTCATGATAAAAAGGGGCTTTACAACCATTTATCCATGCTGCATCACTAACTGTAACAATGTGTCTGTATTCTCCTCAGGTGCATACTTCCATCTCACTTAAAGACCAGAAGATTTTATCATACATTACTATAACTGGCTGTAGTCTTTCAATTTGTGCCCTGGTCATTGCTGTATTGCTCTCCATCACAAATAGGTATTATTCCCACCTTCATCATGCCCCCCTTTCACACCTTCAGTATCAGTATCTTTAGTTTCTGCTCCCTTTTCCTTTTGCCTTTTTGCTGGTCTTCTTCTTTTCATTAATTTAAAAGGGAATGCAGTCATCCTCTCTTACATTCCTTCTCTTTTCTTTTTTATTTTATTTCTCTCATTAAGTGATTCTTTATTCTTCCACTTAATTTTCCTAGGTGCGGAGTGAAGCGGAAAAGAAGTGCGAGAGAGAGGGTGAGAGAAGGAAAAAAAAATCGGAGCCGGCTCGCGTCGTTCACGTCAAAGATCCGGCTCTAAGAGCCATTTCGTTAGTGACCGACACATCACTATTGCAGAGATGTTTGAAGGGGCAGGTGCGCAAAGTTAAAAAGGGTCACATAGAAACAGGCTGAATAACAACAACGCACATTCATCAAGAATCTAATATGGAATCA